>NC_071390.1:2237134-2274634 GCF_022682495.2 Desmodus rotundus | reverse complement strand
TGGCCGGGGCTGCCCTGCACGGTGACACCACCAGCATTTTGACGAAGGGCTTTATACACGGAAGGGCTGCCGGGCCCCCACCACGTGCGAGGGTGAGGTGGCTGGGCAGGAAGGGGCGCCCGCCGCTGTGGTCTCCGTTCCGGGAGCAGTTAAACAGACTTTTTGCTCTTGAGGAAGTCACGATGCTTCGTAACCCAAACAGGGGAAAGCACTGAAGTGCCTTCAGCTCGTTTTCCCTGTGGTTGCAGGGGTGCGGAGAGCGCGCATGGGTCCCGGGTCCCAGCGAGGTGGAGGCGCACTGACCCTGTGTGCGCCCGCACCTTGTGAGCGTGAGACACAGCCGCGGAAAAGAAGTCAAGGAGCACAGCCGACTTTTTAAATAAAACACAAAGCAGGATATCGTGCCGCAGTTCCTCCTGGCGGCTGTCCTTACCTCTTTTAACATCTGCCCCAATTGGGGGTGAGGGCATCTAGCCGCAGGAAAGTGAATGGAGGCCTTCCCTCCCTCTGCCACAGGCTCACAGGGAAATGCCTGTGACTCTCGGGCGGCCGCTGGGGCTGAGGAGGTCCCAGGTGGGTGTGGACAGAGCCCCTGATGAGCTGGTCTGCGGGCAGAGCAGCCAGAGGGGCAGGCGGGACACCCGGCTGGAAGGAGGGGCCTGACCCAAGTTTGCAGAAGGAGCTGAGTGCTGATGGCAAGGGGTGGCTGTGGGCTCCCCCTCCCAGACACGAGGGGAGCCCTCTAGTGGGGACCAGAGGCACTGCATGCCTCTCGGCCACCCGCACCCACCTGGTCCCTCTAGACCCCAAGCTCAGGGTGCACCTGCCCCAGCAGGACAGCTGGGTCAGGGGGCGCAGAGGGCTGCCCGGGCTTCCTCGTGGGCCCCGAGCACAGTGATGGGAACATGCCGGCTGCCCAAAGGCTGGGCAGAGGTGACACGCCGTGTCTTTGCAGAGGGCAGACGGGCTTTCTGAGGATGCTGACCTGCCTGGTTGGGTGGGAGGGGTGCCAGCTCTGTCAGGTGACCCTCTCAGAAAGTTCCAGCTGCCTGGAGGCCCTGCTCCCACCTGCCCTCCTGGGGCTGCGGGGGTGGGGGGCACCTACCTGTCCACTTTCTCTGTTGTCACTCCCCTGGCTGCGTGGGGCCATCTGCAGAGTCCCGGGGCCCTGCTCACCCCAGGGTTTGGCTAATTCTCTACCCTTTTTTTTTTTTGTAATTGCAGAATCATAAAATATTTTAATTTCAAGGTTAGCAATTTTCTCTTGCATACTTAATTTATAATTAGCTGGTTTATAAACCTGTTCTGCGAATATAATTTTACTGTTGCCAAATGCTCTTCATGAATAATTAAGGGCAAATCCCTATTTATCAAATTATTAATATACCTAATAGCCTTGTTTTCGTAAACAATGCGCCGGCGTTGGATTTGAAGGAACCCTCTGTGAGGGATCGGGTGCCGGTTCCCACCGCAGCCAGGGCCCAATCTGCTCTCAGCACAGAGGGACGCTTGTGCTACGCTGATGTCACGGCCCCCGGCCTTCTTCCCCGCACAAAAGCACAGGTATCAGTAGCTGGACAAACACAATGGCCATTCAGCAGTGGGCCTGGCCTCCTCGGCCCCGCGAACAATGTTGTCTGTTCTAGCCTTTCCCCAGCAGCATTTTTGGAGGAAATGTAGATGAAACCATTCTTTCAGCCTTTAAAAGTCTCTTTGGCATAATCCTACCCTCTTTAGTTGTGTCTGCTGCTCAAAGCGAGGGAAGCCACGCTTTCGTGGGAGTTTGGGCATGGGGGCGTGAGCATCCACGGCCCCCTGTCGGCTGACCCGGGCCACGTAAAGAAGATTCAGGTCCCGAGACCAAGGCAGAGCCCAGAATAGGCTTCACTCTGGAAGGAGAGTGAGGCCTTGTGCTGGGGGCCTGGGCGTGACACGCGCTGAGGCTTCCACGGCCCCTCCTTGCTTCAGCCCCCAAATTTCACAGAGGCGAGAGAACGGTTCTTCCTGCTCTCCCAGAATTCAGAGCGCCGACTCACCCCCAGCAGGGCTGCGGCTCACTCTGCTCAGCCGTGTGAACAAGCAAAACCATAAGCAAAGCCCGATGCTGGTTCGCCCGGATTCGCTGGACAGCAAACTTGTGGGTGGGTCACCTCGAGTTTGTGTGCGGTCTCCGTGCTGCCCGCGGGTTTTCCAGGGGACGGGACACCCATCGGGCCTGCGGGAGCAGGCAGCCGGCCGCCGGGCCAGCGGTGCGGTGTGTGCCGCTGCCCCCGGCCGGGCCCCTGTCCCCACCCGGAGCCGAGGCCGGGGCCGGGCCCCGCGATTCCCGGGGCTGGCATGTGTGAACCCTCACGCATGTGTGTGCGACTCCATGTGTATGATTCATTCCAGAGCAGTTTTAGTCCTCATAAAATATTCATTTTGGTTGTGCAGGGCCCTGTAATTGCCATCTCTCACCCTGAATTATTTATACCTCGCACAGACTGACAAAGCTCCGCCGTGCGGCCCTAGATGAATCAGAAACACGGGCCTTTGCTGCCAACAGCATTATAGTTCCACAAAATATGGCACCAACGTCATCCCGGGCTGCCTCATCTCTAAATCCAGCTTTTCTTGATCTGACATTTTCTTTACTCTCCCATTGTCTTAGTCAGGCAGAGAGGTTGCCTCTTAACTCTGAGCAGCAACCTTTCTTGCTTGCATTATAGCCGCTGTGCTTCAGAGGGCTAATGTATCTTTATTGCCCTCGCTTTTTTATGCTCGGTAACAAGACAGTGCTTGGGCTCACTTTAGAGCCATATATTATACATTAGCGATAAAATGATGCAAATAGTCCTGAATACTCTTCAAACGCATAGTGGAGATCAGCCTGACTCCGGCTGCGTGTCGCAAACACAGAAAAGAAAAGGTGACTCTCCAAGTTGGGCGGGGACGCCCGCCCCCAGCTGTGGGCTGTGCGCAGGCCCGGCAGGGGGTCCCAGGTGGGGCTGGGACGTGTCTGGGCTCCTCGGTGGGTGGCAGAGGCGCTGGGGCCCCCCCGTGCTCAGCACCCTCCATGCACCCATTCCCCATGCAGCCTCTTGCTGGCTCTGGCTTCCCCTGGTATCCACCTCTCCTGCAGCCTGGCGCTGCCTGGTGTCCCTGTGCTGCCATCCCAGCATTCTGACGCCTGCCTCACCGGGGGGACAGTGTGCCCTCTCCCTGGGCCCTCCCCCCATGCTCCCCGAGATGGACCTTTAGGTGAGGGACATGGGGATATTTAGGAAAGCTGCATTAGCAGGAATTAGATGCTGGGAGGACGGGGCCCCACTCCCCCGCCAACCTTGCCCAACCAGGAACGAAAGCACCCAGGTGGCTCCGGGTGTCGGGAGCGTGCAGTACTGCGCGGAGACAATGAGAACCTGCGATGATTCCAGGGGAGGATCCCCGTGTGCCGGAAGCTCCAGAAGAGGGTCTCAGAGGACCGTCCCCACGCGGAGCTGCACACGGCGGGGAGAGCCCTGTCGGGTCTGTGGATTTTAACACCGTGGGCCTTCCCTGAGCCCCAGAAAGGGGTTGAATTTACGGCCCCTGGCTCCCGGACACGGGGAGGCGAGGGACGGGGCTCGCTGCCGTTCCGAGTAATGGATGACCCAGACGCCCATTTCTCTTGTATTTGTTGACACGCAGGAGTAATGAAGTTAAAGCTTTGCACACATGTGCCCCCTCATTAAGCTGCATTACCTGCATTAAAACTAATAATTGCCACTCAGAGCTGTGCTCCCATTAATCATTTATAATGTTTTAATAAGTTTTTAATCAGGACCTAAAAGGCTGGAGAGGCCGGCGTGGGCAGGTTCCACACTGGTGTTCTCCACGCTTGATTTAAAATGGGATTTTTTTATTAATAATTCAGCCCGCAAAGAAGATAGTTCTTAATGAAGCAAGCTGGCGTGGATAGGGAAAATGGGCATGTGAGCCAGGAAAGATCTTTGCCACGGGAAAATTGGGGGATAAAGACGAACCACACACAAAAAAGCCCCGTTTGTTTTGAGAACGATCTCCGTTGCCCACAGAACCCCGGATGGCCCCGGGGAGAGGGCTCCTGGGATCGCCAGGGCCCCAAACGCAGGCGCACGTGGGGGTGGGAGAAGGGGGGAACCTGAAGTTTGGGTGAAGCGCAGGCGTGTCATCTCTGCCCGCAAAGTCTCTGAAAGTCTCCCCTGGAGCTGGCAACAAGTCACGGGGGCATCTGATGTGAGCCAAGTGGTGCTGGCATTTTTCTTAAGTAAGGAGCTCCTCGATCAGAGCAGGCAAATAGAGCACTGTCCAGAGGGAGCGAGGGAGCCGTTTTAATGAGCGCGCGGCGGAAGGCAAAACGCAGACTGATTGACAGCGGCAACGAGCTGCGGGGGGGTGATGTCAGGGCTGCGGCGCCCATTAGAACCGGAGAGCCAGGTAAAGGGGGGACAAAGATAGGCACTTGAAACGGAAGCCCCGGTGTAAACACGGTGCACGTCACATCGCTGCTGCGGTGTGCGGTTGACTTCTTTTAAACAGATAACCTTATCAAAACTATCATGAAATATCAGAGCAGTTACAGAAAATACTAACTAGAACCCTGACAGCGAGCCGGGGCGGGCGGCCGGCTGTGCACGGAGCTCGGGGATGCCTTCGCGCTCCCACTGCCTGCCTGGGTTTTACTTATCTGAACACATTCAAACCACCCAGAAAAGTCGGATGCAAGCCATACAAATTTCTCCAACTGGAGGCCTCGGCAGGCTCTGCTCCGGAGGAGGCTGTGGGACTGGCCGGCAAAGCTATTAAATCCCATCAGATCTCTCTGGCATCATTTTAATGAGAATCATCGCGAAAGAACAAGATCGTGGTATCTAGAGCAGCCTCTTGACAGCCGCCGCTGAAATTGTGATGAAAAGAAAAACCATTACAGCACAAATTCCGCGATAAGGCTCTTTGGAGGGACGGCGGGGCCGAGTGTGGCTCCAGACCGGGAAGGGTTAATTTTCTAAACCTAATAATGTTCGATAGTGAGGTATTTGTCAGGAGATAAAGAAGTGATAGAATCTGGGAAGTGGGTCCCTGGGCGATTGTAGTACAAATATTGGTAATGCGGTGTGGTTACTCCGGCGAAGGGAAGTGAAATAGCTCCCATCCACCGGAGACAGTACCCGCTGCCGTGGGGCGGACCTCCAGACAAAGGCCAGCAGGCGCCGTACTGCGAGTCAAGCCGTGGATATTTTCAAATCCTCCTCCGTCTGCATCTCCATGCCGGGCAGCGCGCGAGTCCGGGACGGGGCCCCGAGAGCCCAGGGACCCACCCGCCTTGGGGCGCCAGGCGGCTGGGCCCTCTCTCCTGGGGAGGGGCCCCTCACAAAGGACATCCGGCCCCGGCCGTAAAACCCAGGACTGTCACCCTCTGCCCCCTTCGTGATGACGTCATGTAGGCCCGAGTATATGAGACCCATAACTTGAAATGTACAAGAATTTAATAAGTCTGGTGTTAAAGCAATTTGTCATGGCATATTTGAAGAATAAATCAGACTAATGGAGCAGATTTTTCCTCCCGTCTGGCATTAAAGGAGGCGAGCCCCGTAATAGCTCACGGCAGCAATGGGAGGGAGAGGGGGGCCTGACACCAGGACCCTCGCATTTTGGAAACCCGATCCGTGCTGACCTGCGCCCTATGTCAGGGCGCAGAGCTGATGTCGGCAGAGTGAAGCTGTGTGGGGACTGCTCATTACAGGCTCTCTGAAGGAAGCCCCGTCTCGGGCCCCCGAACCCGATCGGCTAGGACTGCTCAGGAATCGATACGGCGGCCGCTGATGGCCGGGCGCTCACATGCACGCAGCTGCGGCCACTGCTTCCAGGGACTTCCCAGTAATTAGCGGGGACTGCGAGGAGGCACTCCGCGGTCACTCTCTTATCAGTCAGAGAAAAGTCTCTTACAGGCTCTATCTTTTAATTTGACTCTTTAACCGTTTCCTTCCAAGAGCACAGCCAGGTGGGCAGGGTTGCGCCCGGGCAGCCCAAGAGGGCCTGGGCCTGTCTTCCCCAGCTTCCGCCTGTGGGGGTGGGGGTGGGGGTGGGGGAGTGGGGCATGTTCCTGTTGTGATGGAATCAACCATTTCAAAACGAACAACACTTCAGGGGCCTTGACCTTGTTCGCAAGGTTGTGCAGCCACCTCGCCCGCCTGCTTCCAGAGGCTTCTGTCGCCCCGAAAGGAAGCCCTTGAGCCCTTTCAGCAGCCGAGCCCGGTCCCCTCCCCCAGCGCCCAGCCCCCACCCGTGGGTGGTGACTTTCACAGTTGCCTTTTCTGGTTGGTTTTCCACACTCGTGTTTTCTTGCCAAGGTTGTCACGTATGAAAACGGTGTCCTGGCTTTGCGTTCCAGACTCAGTAGCCGAGACTGCAGGGGCTGGGCCTGCAGTGGGGTCTCCGCCGTTCGCAGGGACCTCGGAAGCTGTCAGTGCCTGGATCCACATGCGAACGCCGCGGGGTTTTGATGGATGACACAGGGGCCGGTCGCCACGTCCGTTTGCTGCTTGTTAAGAGCTCTGCCTGAAACCGGGCGAGCGCGCCCTCCCCCAGGAAAGAGAGCGGCGTTTTTCATCCTTGACTCAGACTTCCCGTATTCCCCGTAATTGAGGCCCAGAAGAGAAGGTCAGCTGCTAGGCCCAGGGCTGCCGTTCGGGGCGGGAGGCCTCGGGTGGAAGCCAGCGCTCCCTCCTCCGAGTGGCATTTAACCTAGGCTGGGGTGGACCCCTAGGAGTCGCTCCTCTGTGCGCCCGGGGCCACTCGGGTCGGACGGTGCAGCATGTCGTCACTGGCAAGGCCACGTCTGGGAGAGTCTCCCAAGTAACAATTAAAAATTTAAAAAAGTCAATCCCCACACATCCGGTTCCTGGGGCGCTGAGAACAGGCGATTTCAAACAGGTGACGGCCACGTGCATTTCCACGGGCACAAGGCACCAGGGAGCACCCTACGCCCGCTTTCCCAAGGAGACCAGCCAGTGCTCCTCAGACCGGAGGGGACGGAATCGTGATGACGTGGTCACAGGCTTCATTTGGGTGAAAAACTTCCGTCTGGGGGCCGGCGGCGAGGGCGAGGGTTCCCGACGACCCGGCGCCATACTCTTGTCAGTGATTCGGCCGCTGGCAGGTCGTGGCTTTGGCGGAAAGTGGGCAAGCCCTTCTCTGCGAGAGACGGGAGGGGGAGCACGCTGTCAGCCGAAGCGCGCCCCTCACTTTTCTCTGACAAACCAAATTCATTCCTTGTGTAATTGATAACGGCCTTGGCCAATTATTCCACACATTACAATACACAGAGGCCCCCTTTACAGGTTTTGCAGGGCTCTAATTAGCTATGCTAATATCCCCTTTATTGGTCCTAATATTGCTCAACACCTTTTGCCATCCCGGAGCCCACGAGAGCCCCATGGCCTGTCAGGACAGCTGATTATTGAGAAAGATAGCTTTAATCAAACATAATTGCAGTTAATTTTTCTCTCCCGATCTCTGTTGCCAGCGTCTAATGCCACGGACTCCTTGATATTCCATTAAATTACAATTAAACAGCCTCCTTTGTTTCCGACCGTCCGGAACAACGCCACAAAGTTCTGTGGCAGCTCACGGGAACACTGTTTGGGCCTAATTGCCGGCTCTCTCACCAAGGGCCAATTTGCACAATACCCATGTAGAATTTAAACAGTTCATAATGTAATGGATATTACACAGGAGCCTCACACTACAATTAAAATGATTTTCATCAGCTAGAGAAGCTCTGGTTAATCAGCTTCATAAAAGTAAATATAAATGAACTAATTCATAGCTTAAACACACAGATATGGAGCTGACTTTGAGATTAGTTCCTGCGGCGGGGGCTTGCCCCATGCTGTGGGACACCTAGCGCACCCTACTTGGAACGCTCCCTCCCGTTATCCGTTCCAGGCCCTTGATCTGCTGCACGCTGGCTTGGGCGCTGTCTGAGCAGATTCTGATGCGGCGCCCCCAGGACCCCACTTTAAACTTCTTGCAGCCGGTACAGCTGTGGCCACAGCTCCATTTGGAGCGATTTTTGGATGCACTGTCCATGCAGAAAAGCGGGGGCAGGGGCGGGCAGGGACTTCCAGCTCCAACTCAAGGCCTCCGCTTCGGGACCCAGTGGGCAGAGGCCCGAGGTCCATGCTCACAGGATGCTCCTCAGTGAGAGGCGCACCCCTGACCCCTGCTCTTTGCAGAGCCAGCGAGATCTCCCAATGGGCGTCCTCTCCTGGTCCCCCAACGCTCTGAGGAGGAGGAAGCCTGATTTCAGGAGCAACGCGATCCCACCTTCCCCCTGCTGACCTCGCCTGGGAACTTCGCAGGGTCCTGCCTGTCGTTGCGGGCGGGACAGGGCCGGGGAGTTTCGACGGGTGTGCTGGGTACCCCGAGCTGCTGCCTCCCTCCTGCCTGGGAGAAACAAGTAAATAAAGCCCATATTTCAGGCTTGATTTACTCTGGTACCTACTGTGAAAGATGATGACTCTTTAGGGAAATAAAGACGGGGTCAGGGAATTAGTGTACAAAATGGTCATTTTGATGATGGGCCAGCAGCTGCAATGGGAAACGCAATGTACACAATTAAGCGTAATGTACTAATGACAGGTTAGAATTTTTATCGCCCCTGCCATCGAGCCGCACGTCCGCAGTTAGCAGTAATAAAGAGTTTATTGGTGTTAAAGCCAAAGATTTTCTGACACAGGAGAGATTTTCCCTTCCCTAACAAGAGTATGAGGTCCTTTGTGTACCAGACTCCGGAAGTGAGGTATGTAAAGGGGCTGTCAGATATGTCTCAGAGAAAAAGCCCATTAAAGGGCAATTGAGGAAAGGATGAGAATTGACCTCCCACGTCGGGCCTTCGGGCCTCCCCCTCCCCAGGCGTCGGCACGGCGTGTCCCACTGAAACTGGTTGGACACGTGCCCAGTGAGTGCGCGCAGCATCAGTGGTCACGGGCTGGACCCCACTCGGGGAGGCTCGATCGAGTCCTTCGCTTCCTTGTGACCAATACAGGGTACAGAGTGGACACAGGGCTCCCCTCCTCTCGGCGGAAGCTGCCTCTCTCTGTCTCTCACTTGGTTTGTATCCTTGGAACCTAAGAGCCCGAAGGGGCCCTGCTCCGCGGGGCGGCCCGTGGCAGGCCTCTCCCTCGAGTCTCACTGCGTGTGAGACGTCGGCATCGGAGCCCCTGCAAACAGAGTGTGCGTGCGAGTCCACCTGCCCCAGAGCCCCTCCCCGAGAGGGCCCAGCACCCCGCCGTGTTGGCTGATCTCTGCACTCGAGGGCAGTGGAGGCTGGTCAGGGGGCCCCCCCGAGCCTGCCCTGCGCGCTGGGAGGCACAGGGGTAAAAAGACCTGGAGGAATTCGAAGGAGCCTCCTCCGGAGGGGGCGTCGTTGCCCTGGCAGCTGGCTCTGTGCGGCGTGCCGCGCCCCAGGCAGGCGCCTGCCCGGGAGATGAGCCGGCTGGCCGTGTGTGGCGTAATTGCACCGTGCGGCCGTCCCCGAAGTGAAAACCTAATTGCCTGAGAGGACGATAACTTTGCGACGCCCTCACCTTGTTAGGCCCTTTCCGATGCAGTTCAAGTGCAGAGTGGCCGCAGGTGCGCCTAATTTACCTCGCTGCAGCGCGTGGAGTTTAATTGCGGCGGTTGTTAGGAAAAATTGGTGGGTGGAATTTCAAGTGACTGGCTGTGCCGGTGGCAGATGGCGTTCAGAGGCTCCACGAGCTAAAGTGTAGGTGAGGTGAGTTAATAAGAGATGTAAATTCCGGCCTCAAGTAGGGAGGCCGCGCCGCGTGGGAGGACACGGAGCTCAGCGGCCCAGACTCTCCCGCCAACCGGGGGTGTTTCCTGCGCCTCAACAGGAAGCCATCCAGGGTGCGCTGGGCACGGGTTGGAGATGGACCTCAGTCTGCTGCGGAGTTTTAGTTTTGGATATGATTGTCCCCAAGGACCCTTGAACATCAGGTTGAGTTCAAGGAAATTATGTGAAATCTAAAAAAATGGGCTGTCCTCCTGAGGGACAGGTGGTGTTTGGGAAGAAACTGGACACACTCCTTGGGCAGCCTTGCTGGACGCGATGCCCAGACACCAGAGGCCAGTGCCCGGGGGAATGTGGCCTCCTCCAGTGAGACACAGGGGTGCAGGGACAAGACCCTGCGGTCCCCATGGTTGGTGTCCCAGCCGGGCTCCCAGTGTCCGTACTGCCAGCCAGAGCATCCACCTTTGTCACTGAGCATGCAGGGGTGGAGAGCACAACCTGATGTTTTTGTCGGAGCATCTCAACACACGGTCCGGACCCCGACTCTTCACGTCTCCCAGTGGGAGGGCGGGGCGGGGCCAGAAGGCACTGGCTCTGCACCTGGCCCTGCTCTCTGCCCGAGCTCCGGCGCCCCGGTCACCTCGGGGGACGTGGGTTACCTACCCCTTAACAATGCAGCTGGGCCTTTCACAGAGGTCATGGCAGCCCCTGGCTCAGCACCCCAAATCCTTCCTTAAGAGTCGTACCATTGCAACTTCCCAGATGCCTCTTCAGAAGCATGGTCCCTCAGGTGGCGAGCCCCGGGGGTGGGGCCGCCAGAGAGTGCACCGCAGGTCGAGTTGGATTTCAGATGAACAGTGGATGATTTTTCAGGGTAGGATGTCCTGTAGCACGCCTGTCCTAACAGAAGGGTGCTTGGTCTGAAACTCAAGTCTGACTAGGCCTCCTGTGTCTTTATGGGTGGAAGCTGGCGGTCCCTCAGGGTTGCCCGTGTCCCTATGGTTCACAGGCCGTTGGGCAGAGGTCTAGTAAAGAAATGGCCAGTCCAAGTCATGTTGTTTTAATAGGACTCGGAAACCGGTAACGCCAAGGCCAGTGGAAGTCACTACTTTCAGGCAGAATCGTCTGCGGCGGCCATCAGTCCCCGTACCTGCCTGCAAGGCCCAGTGCGGGGAAGCCCCCGCCACTCCCCACGCAAGAGTGTCTTTCAAAAACCTTGTATTTTTTGTCTGATAACCCTAACAACTATCCATTTTTTTTTTGTATTTTTGTAGATTCTTTCTAAAGTTTTTCCTCAAGTGCAATCAGAACTGTTTGAAGAATGCAGGCAACCCTCGGGATATGCGGAGATTCCAGGTACACGCTTCTCAAAGATGCACGGACCGTGGTCCTTCCATGTTGAAGTTTGAACGCTCCGACGCTGCCCTTGTTCAGAAAACTATCAGGAGCTCTCGAGGGCCGGGGAGTAAACCAGAATTGGTTCACGGGATGAAATCCTTAAATCAGGTGCTTTCGCCATGATCTGGCACCTTCCGTGTGGCAGCCTTATTGTGGCCACTCACTCACTCAGGGCCGATGAGGGACTGACGTCAGCTCTGAGACCGTGGCCCGTGTTCTTGCCCCTAAGACCAGGCGTGCGTGGGGGCGGGCACTCGACACCCAGCAACCGGGGCCCCCCAGAGCTGGAGGCTGAGCTGGGTGTGTCCAAAGGGACCATTTCTGACGTTTTTCAGAGAGTCTTAACGTCAGCACCTCATGTAGCCTGTTCCTCTGTTCCACCCACTGTTCACGCTCGATCGACGAGAACTCGGCGCTCTTGCTGGAGGTTGTTCAGGAATCAATTGGCTGATTGATTCTTCCTGGGGGAGAGGGTGCCCTCAAGACCAGCCCTCCTTACGAAGGAGCCTCACCTGTCGGATGGTGGCCTCTGCACGTTCCCGAAGGTTTCCTAGCTCGGCTGCCCTCCCCTGCAGCCTGACCTGTTCCGGCTGTGCCCGGGCCGGGCAGACTTGGCCTTGGGTCTGCCCCGAGGACCCCCTCTCAAGGAGACAGGCAGAGAGCTGGTTGTGGTCAGGGGTAAACGAAGGACGACTTCATGGTTCTCCAGCCTTTGTTGGAGAAGGAGTAGGAGGTTACTTCAGGGTGAAGGGGACCCTGCCCCCATGATGGGTGATTTTGCTGATTTTATCTAGAAAAAGACTCTGGGCTGGGTCACACACCCACTGCTGGTCCCTGCCCGCCAGAGAAGAACTGGGCAGGGACAGAAATGACAGCTGGATGGGATGAGTTCACCACCACACTGCTCCAGGTGGTTTTAGAAATTCAACTGAGGCGTTAGCCTTTCAGCAAAACACGTGTCCTCTGCCTTTACAGCCGACCAGCCAATCAGAGCAGGGTGCCCGGGCTTGCCCGAGGTGTGCTCTGGAGCTGGGGACCCTGTCTCTGGCCAACAGCGGGGCTTGCCTCCCGTTGCCTCATGCAGGGCTCAGCAGGTACTGTCGGTGGTTCTGAGCGGAGGGGCGGGCCCACGCCAGCGCGCCAGTGGCCTCCGCAGCATCCCGTCACAACGGGAGCCGCAGTTGCTGGAAAGGCCTGCTCCAGCCTCTTACTTACACTAATCTCCCGCCTCTCAAAGGTTTAACCGGACTTACCAGTAGGCTGGGGCTTCCGCTGTATCTCCACCTGGTTTCGTAAGCTCGGCCCCTCTCCGAGGTGCGCCCTGCGGCTGCCCCTGGCCAGCCAACACAGCTCAGCCTGTCTGTTTTCTCCCTGCTGAACTACACTCTTTTTTCCCTCGGTGGCTGACCTACATACAGATGAAGCCAAGACAGTGTCCTTTATTTTATTTTTACCTTTCTTGCATCTTCACCGTACCGTGGTCCAGGAACTTGAAAAGGGCCCCGGCTGTGTCTCGGTGCGTAGTTACCTGTCTCTGCATCACGGTCCGGGGCGGGGTCGGCGTGCTGCCTTTCATGCCCAGGTGGGGCCTGGCAGACAGACCACAGGAGGGCGCTGCAGTCAGTGGGAGCAGCCCTGTGCACTCTGCGCAGAGGCCACCCGGCCACTGGCAGTACCACAGTGTGTCAGAGCCTCCCCTGCCCGGGGCATGCAGGGTGCCGCCCTCCGGGCAGCGAAGAAGGTGCTGAGGGACCTGGACCTGGGCATGGGGATGCCAGTGGCGGCACATTGCAAGGCTCCGAGGGACCCGATGCTGGGGAGGCTCCAGCAGTCCTGGAGGTGCCCTCAGGGTCCAGGGTGGTTGGGGAGAGCCAGGGCAGGAGCTCTGGGAGTGCAGTGCCCCTACCTGTTGCAGCCTTCCTGTGGGCCTGAGACTTTCCTTTAGCCCATGCGTTCATGTGCACGCACGCGGCTTTGGCCTTTCCTCAACCCTTAAATAGGGTTTTTGGAATCCATTTTCTTCCCTAACAGCTTTTTTAGAGCAGTTTTAGGTTTACAGAAAATTTTGCAGGGAGCATGGGGAATTCCCAGATGGCCTCTGGGTGCCCCTCCCTCGGTTTCCCTGGTTAGTAAGGCCCTGCAGTGGGCGGCACATTTGCTGCATGGGAGGAGCTGGTGTTGATACGTTGAAGTGAACCAGAGCCCACTGTCCCTTGGCTTCTCACTGTCTTTCACGGGTGCGTTCTGACGTGTGCGGGCCCAACAGGGAAGGTGGCAGCGGACAGGCCCCCCTCTGGCCTCTGCTCACCTGCTCAGGCCACACGCTTCTGGGCAGGGGGGAGTATGAGATTCTCTAGGTGGTGCTGGCTCCCGCTTCCACCCACATGTGGCAAAGAGCCCGGCCCCTTGTCCCCCAAACCTGGGCTCCAGCCCCAGGGGTCCTGCTGCAACGGGTCATCCCCCATCTGGACCTGGGCCCCTGGTCTTTGCTGTCCCAGCTACTCTGGAAACAATGTGCCACACTTGCATGCCTCGGGGAGCGCGAGCTCTCCAGGCTGGGCAGCCGTATCCCGTTCCCTAAGGCCATCAAGGGTGCCGTTCTGGGGTGCTGGCCACAGGTCCCCTGGGAAGGCCACTACTCCCTCCCACATGAGTTCTTCGTCACTTCCACCAAGAGTAAGAAGTCATTCTGCACGGTCTCCCCCTGGCCCCCTCTGACCCGGACCTAGGACTGGGGTCTCTCATCCCAACAAGGGGGCGTTCCCTTGGCGGACCTCAGCAGACCAGGGTCCCTGCCACCCTTGCAATGAGCTCGAGAAAGGATATTTTCCTTGTGTTGAAAACACTCTCAGCACTCACATTTCAGACGCAAAGGCCTCCATTACCAGACTGGGTAACTGTGACTGTGAGGTGTCCCCCCCACCCCCGCTTATCAGATGAGAGGGGGTGGGCAGCCGAAGCTCCTGATTTATGGGCCCTTTCTTGGCAACTGAAGCCTCACGGCTCTTCAAGGGGGACCGTCTCCAGTGAACTAATTTTAATTAGATAAACTATCCAATCAATATGTGAACAGATCAATCAAAACAGCAGCTTTAAAATGAGTGGCCAGAGGGGTGTTTCTGAAGCTAATGGCTAGAAGAATATTTCTCTGAATGGAATTCACTTGTTAGCATAATAGGAGATTAAACTGTAATTAGGGTAGCGGGTTCTGAAGAGAAGCAATCTCCAGTCAAAACAACACCAAACAAAAGCAAACCACCCACCCAGCCCCATCTGCCAGCCGGGATGGGAGTGCGGGCAGCCAGCCTCCCTCCGGGCCGGGCGCCCGCCCTCAGGGCTCTGGACGGCCGGTGCCGGCCCTGTCTCAAACCCGCTTGGTCTCCGCAGGTCGTGGTGTCCACCACAGTCAACGTGGACGGCCACGTGCTGGCCGTGTCCGACAACATGTTCGTGCACAACAACTCCAAGCACGGGCGGCGAGCACGCCGTCTAGACCCGTCAGAAGGTACGGCCCCTTCTTATCTGGAAAATGGTAGGCACATGCTACACGTCTTCTTTCATTTGCAATGCCTTCTTTTTCCTTTGCTCCATCCTTTATGTTGATTCATGTCGAGTTGCGGGCCCCCCGCCCCCCGCCGCGCTGGTCAGAGCCTCCATGCCCGGCAGGGTGTCCCGGGACGGGGTCCCCTCCAGCCCCTCCCTGCTCATCCTCAGCGAGGGCTCCATGTCCCCGCTCCCCTCGCCGCACACCCTTCACTGACTTGGCTGGTGTGTTTCTAAGCTTTCTTTTGCTCAGAGCTTTTCGTGGATTTTATTTACTTCATTCTGTTCCCGCCTGCCCTAAGCCCCACCCGAAGGTCACACTCAGACACCTGTGCATGTTTGGTGGGCGGTTGCGGCCGGTCCCATCAGCTCAGAACAGACTCCAGAGTGGGCTCCAGGACTGGATCCTGCCCCTGGACAGATGGACAGATGGATGGAGATGGGGGGGAGCAGGGGTTGATTGAGAGTTCACTCATGGGGTGGTGGGGGGGAGGTGAGAAAAACCAGTGCCAGGTGTTTGGTGCCAAATGCTTCCAATCGACTTCCCGATTTCCTTGTTAAAAGAGAAGAACTTTGGTGAGGGGGGAAGGCAGGGAGGGAGCAGCGTCCTGGGGCATCGAGTCTGAACGTAGAAATGAGCCACCCCTCACCCTGCCACGTGCCTGTGCGCTGGGCCCCGCCATGGGCCACGTCCCCTCAAAAATAAGGTCCCTTTTCTCTGTAAAGCAGCGTGTAGTAATCGTGACCCCGGCCGACATGAACTGTTGAGAAAGGAATGGGAGTTTTTTTACAAAGTGAATTGTGAACAAAACAGCATGATGTAGTCCAGTGCAGCCGAGAGCCCATCCGAGCAAGCGGTTCCGGGACAGGCCCGCCGCCCTGAGGCCTCGGCCTGGGGAGCCCGGCTCCAGGCCGGCAGACGCACGCCCGGGATGGGGGGCGTGCAGAGCGCACTCGGAGCCTCAGTGAGGTGTGAGGCGGACCTGAGGCCGGAGGACGGCTCACGAACCTGCTGCGGTCCACAAAAATAAACTAATTTGTTTTTCTCCATTAATGACGAAGGTATAAGAGAACAAAAATATAATAATTAAAGGTCGCCCTGGGCCCAGAGTCATTAGCCTCTGTGACGTACTGTTTACCTCCTTCCTGGGCACTGAAGGTAGGTACGTGTTCTGCCTGGCAACCGTCACTAATGAGGCTCACAATTAAGAAGGTTGAACCCCCGTCCTCAGTCCCCGCTTCCCCAGAGAGCCAGAGCCCGCCACGCGATAGGCTCAAGGAGGCCCTCAGCCCTCTGGTGTTAGGCTGGTGTCTGGGGCCAAACTCAGCCTCCCCTAATGAGCTGTGATGATCTGAGCCAAGGACAAGTATTTATTTTTGTAAGTAGCCTGGAAAAGCATTTGACTGTAAGCAGAAAATACCGCATTTAGGAAAACAAAGGCCACAAGTGGGTACCTTGGAGATAAAGCCCAACTAATCAAAAGCTATTTGTAGAAGCAATCTCGACGAAGATTTTCCCCCCCTTATGTTTGTTTCTCGATATTTTGAAATCGACGTTGGGACCAAGTCACTCTCTTGCAAGGAGATTGAAATACCTTGTGCCACCCTGGAAAGTGACTCATCATCTTAAGATGCAAAGAGGTGGCTGAGAGGTGGCACGTACAGGTTTCTGAGAAAGAGGCGTAAACAGTGAGCTTTCTGCATGCTTTTTGTTTTGTAACGAGGGCCCTGCAGCGTAGAACAGGGTCCTCTCCAGGATGAAGAGGTGCGCACCCCGCGCTTCTGCTGGTTCCCGGGAGAGCTGGCACGTGGGAAGTTCACCTCGGGCCTGGCCACCTTGTGCCCAGAGCTCATGCCCCTCCTCCTGCCTGGTTAGGACACATCGCAGGGGCGGGGTGCTGGCTGGAGTTGGTCCCACGTTCTTGAAGGAAAATGCGCCCCACCAACCGCAGATCTGTGCTTGTGTGCAGCCTCTCCTGGCTAACACCTCATTATCCAATCATCTAATATTCACCAGCAGTGTGTACACACTCGCTGATGGTTTCCAAGTAAACGAATCCCCTGCTGCCGCCGTGGATGGCTGCCACGGCGCTCCCTCCGCGCACAAAAAGCAAGGCAGATTATTCACAGTACCGTACACACGCGAGGGGAAAACCACCGTCTCCACCTTCCCGCGCGGCCCAGGCCTGCGCAGGCTTCCAGAAGTCTTTTCTTCCTTGTCACTTGTCCCCTTGTAAACGGCTCCAGCCCTGTCTAAACCTCTGCAGCCCTGCCCAGCACCCGGCCTGCAGCGCACGGCGATTTGCATGCCAAGCGCTGTAATGCGGTTAGGTTTATGCAATAAGGAGGGCCGAATCCAGGCTGTGGGGCTTTAGCGAGTTAAGGGGAACAGATGGCCCTAGGAGAGGTAAAAGGTATAATCCTATCAGCTGGAGTATCAGCCAGCCATCTGGACATCCCGAGCACAATTACAAGACATTTTAGCAGGCAGAACAAAGGAGTCTTCATGAGGCAAGATTAGGCCTGTTTGAGTGCCTCAATATTGTGAACGCAGAGGAAGGTGACAAATGCTGTGATGTTACTCAGGAGAGCTTGCTGATTAACGGGGACCAGGCCGGGAGGCTGTTGACTCACAGAATCCTGGAGATGAGAGAGAGACCCCAAAAGAAGAAAAAGGCAGAACCAAATGTCCCAGTTAGCCACCCTGGCTGGCGTCAAGTGGCGTCACTTTCACTCTGAAATCCTTGCCCAGCTGCTGCCCCCCCTTTCCGCCCGTGCCCCCGGGTGAGCCCATCCACGTGGGGCTCTAATGTGGAGGACACGGGAGGGCAAGGCCAAGGGTGCTCCCAGCCAGCGCCTCTTCTCCTGAGGAGGCTGCGAGGTCCCTTGGAGTCAAAAACAGGTCACGGTGGCACATGTCAGATCTGCAGGAGAGGGGCGCCCCACCCCCTTTCCAGGTCCTGGCAGCCCCAGGCCCCGGGGGGGCAGGCCGGCCAGGACACATAGAGAGCTACAGACCAGGATGTGTCTGTAGGGCTTCTTCCCACAGTGGGCCCAGGGAGCGGGGTGGGGCAGGCAGGGGGGCCCTGTCCCCACCCCGTCTCTGCTCCTCCTCTTCCACCTTGAGCTGCGTGCCAGCCGCTGTCCTCTGCTTGAGTGCGTTGCACATGGACACCATTAGGTCTCCGGCGCTGTCTGTGTAATTCATTCTGCCGTGGTTCCCACCGAACACATGTCCCTCTCTCTCTGTGCATGGAAATGTATGCAAATACAGGCGGAAGGAAGATGGCTCTCGGCGGCCATGAGGAGGCCGCAGCAGGCCGGGGGTCTCTCCGCCGAGAGTGTCACACGCTCCGGGACGCTGCGGCCTGCACTGGGCCACAGCTGCCAGCTAGCAGTCTCCCGTGCACACAGAGGATCCTGCGTTTTTTTCCTTTTCTCACCTCCAAAGTAAATTTGTTTACTGTAATTTTTTTTTTTTTGGTGAATTATTTGCCATAATTGGCTGTGCTGATGAAGGTCACCTCCTTGGAGGAGACTTGTCAGTCTTTAGAGAGCTGATCCTTTTCAAATGCTCTCCATGCAATTAAGAAAAGCAAATGTCATTCGGAAGCCTCAGAAATGAAAATTTGTATGAACTTATTAGCATGAAGTCAACAGCGCTAGTTAGGGGCGGGTTCCCAGTGCGCGCGCTGCGCTCCTGCAGCAGAGGGAGACGCTGGCGGAATGAGCAAATATAACCCCCGCTAGTCCGACATTAGTGCAAACAAAGGAAGGTGGCGTGTCGGCGGCGTGCCCGACAACGATGGCTAATGGTGATTAACTAGAGGTGCCTGTGAGGTGCCGCCTCTGACCCGGCAGGGGGACCACGCGCGCAGGCTTCCGGAAAACGCCCGCTCGTGAAGATGTGCGGCCGTGTCTGAGCCGCACTCTAAAAAGCGGATTTGTCTGAGGCCACATGACCCGGCCCCCCGATGAGAGCCAGTCCGGCCGGGCCCCACCGTGCCCTTCGGGGGGCGCCCGTGTGCACACAGCCCAGGGAGCGAGCTGGAACTCGGGCAGCAGGGGGAAGCCACTTCCTGTTTACCGAGATTCGTTACTCCTCCTTGGACAGAGGTCCCGAAAGGTGGTTGGGAGCGATGGGAGAACACCCAAATGGGTTGAGTCCCTCTCACACCGCTCAGCTTTGCACCCACAGTGCCACAAAGCCTGAGGGGAGGGTGGCAGCCCCTGGGGTGGCCCAGGGCTTGCGTGGGGCTGCCTCCTCTCTGTGGGTGGGGGATGGGGCCCTGGACCACCTACGGCCCCTGGACAGCACTAGGCAGGAGACCTGGCACATCTTCAGGGCCACCCAGCACTGTCCCGCAGGCCTGCGCATCTGTTCTTGCGCCCCAGCCAGGCAGAGAAGGCCCCCTAGGGGACAGAGGGTGGCCCTGAGTGGTGACAGCCAGCGAGCCTGTAGCAAAGGAACCCCTCCTTTGCCTGGGGCCTGCCTGCAGAAGTCCACCAAAGGCTGTAGACAGGGTCTGCCGACACCTGGGCGAAGGGCTGGTCTCAGGCCAGAACAAAGCCCACCTCCACGAGGCTGTGGCCTTCAGGGGCTGCAGGAGCGCACTGTGCTGGGCCCCTTGCCTGCCTCCCTGGCTTGTGGCCTCCCGGCCCCTCTCCCCCTGGCCCACCCTCCTCTGACGCCCTCCCCTCCCGCAGCAGCAGGCTGGGGCAGGCAGCGCAGTTGCAATAACTCATGCAAATGCCAGGGCTCTGGAGACAAAGGGAGGTCAGGCCGGCGGCACGGGGACCCCTGTCGACAAACAGCGTCAGATGTGCACTGTGTCCCTTTGACGAAAGTGGGAATATAGTGCTTCTGATTTCTCCCCCCCGATGAAAAGTGAAAAGTAGTAACTGTGGAGTGACAGAGGAAAATGAAGTTTTGAACCGAAAGGCAAAGTTCGCGGATGGAAAAGCCCAACCCAATCAGCTGCTCAGGGGAACAGAAATGCCGGGCGCTTGCTCTTCCAGCCCCTCAACAGCATTTTGATGGACTTGGCTGGAACCGGGACAGCAGAGCAGATAGACCTGCGTGCCGCACGCAGGCGACGCTCAGTCATTTGTGAGAGTCGCATTTGCCCTGACACGTAATTGGCTCCATCAAGCTGGGTTTTTTTTTCTTGCTCCCTAGTATTCCATGTTTGGCCTTTGCTTTATAAAACATTCAGCAGTTTGCTTTAAACACATCAACATGCTGATCTATGGTCGCCCTTTGCATGGCGCCCGGCGGCATGGGCCCCCCAAGCCCCGCCGCCCCCGTTGCTGCGCCCGGTGACCTGAGGGGAGCAGAGTGGCCTGGGTGGCCGCGGGGGTGCTAAGGTCGCATTCTCTGTCTTGTGCATACAGCCACTCCATGCATCAAGGCCATCAGTCCCAGCGAAGGCTGGACCACGGGGGGCGCGACCGTGATCATCATCGGAGACAACTTCTTTGACGGCCTACAAGTGGTGTTTGGGACTATGCTGGTGTGGAGCGAGGTAAGCCTGCGGCACTGGACCCTGTGCTGGAGCTCTTTCACGGGTGGCGGGGTGGCTGTCACTAGCACACAGACGCAAGGTGCCCTTGTGCAGGAGCCCCCCTGGACTGGTGTTCTCCGGGGGGTGGGTGCAGAGCGCCCCCACCCCAACCCCCCACCCCGGGGTTTCAAACCTGCCGTAGGAGGTCCCTGCGAACACGGGAACAATTAGTGCTCTCGTTACCGGGAGCAGGTTTAAGGGGACATATGGTGGCAATTTTCATATGAATGATGCCCTGTGGCCTTTCCTGCAAACTAAAACCCGGGATCATTTGCAGATATTTTCCTGAAAGAGCACTGGGTCCCGCATCTCGGGGTGACAGCTAGGAGGGGGTGTTCCGAGACGATGGCCCAATTTGGCTCATTTTGGTAATTATGTCCAACTGGCGAGGGCCCGCCTCTTGGGGCCAGCGCTGCCGAAAGCCTGCTCACTGTGTGGTTTTTGTAGCTGATAACTCCCCACGCCATCCGAGTCCAGACCCCGCCGAGGCACATCCCTGGCGTCGTGGAGGTCACCCTGTCCTACAAGTCCAAGCAGTTCTGCAAAGGCGCTCCTGGGCGGTTCGTCTACACTGGTGAGTTCGTGTTTTCGACTTCCGGGGCAAAGTGGCAGCCGACCCCTTCAGGCTACGCAGATGGGCTCTGCAATGAGGCCAGGTGAGGCCCTGGGCCCGCGGACTGGGTTCCATCTAGTGCCCAGGGTCCGAGTCCCATTCAGACTGGTGAAATGCCCTGCACAGGTGCTGCCCCCACTGGCCATGTGATCTCAGGCCCCTCCCATGTGCGCCTCCACCTCCTCCTCTGTAAAGCACGGCCGTGGGGTTGTCAGTAACAGGTCACCCCAGCTTCCATCGAGTGGCTGCCTGAGTGTCCGGCTTGGGCTGGGAGCCCCTCTGGTCAGCTGTCCCGTGATGTCACTATTGCTCATTTGCACAAACCGAGATTCAGAGGTTCCGTTGTGTGCCCAAGGTCACACGCCCTATAAATGAGGGGCCTCCAGCTCAAGCCAGGTCTCTGCTCCAGGCCTGGGGTCTCACACCCTGGATGCCATGGCTGCTTCTGCGAGGGTCTTGGACAAACTGGAATCATCAGAAACGGTCACCTCTGAAGTCACACGTTTGTTATCTGAGAGTTGTCTTAGGCAAAGCCTTCGCAAGTGTACTTAGTTAACAGGAGTCCTTCAAGCTTGCTATGGAGAAATGCTGTAAATAGACGTGAGGCACGGTAGGACGTTGGTGTCTGTCCCCGCAAGCCAAACACTAGTGTCTGGGAAGTTGTGTGTGATGGTGGTCACCAGCTGCTGCACCCCGTAGGGTGAAAGGGGGACTTGTCCTTGAAGAGCTGTGGCCTTGACGTGTGAGTAGCCAGGGTGGCCGGGTGGGCCGTGGTGGGGCCTCGGTGGGGCTCCAGTGGCCCTCTGTCACCTGCTGCAGGACGCCCCAGAGCAGGTTTGTCCCACTGTAGGGATGTAAGGCCGTCCTCTGTCTAGCCGGCAGGTGACATTTGGGCCTGAGGTCCCTTCCACTTTGGAGTGTGAAGAGAGAGTGGAGGTTCATTGCCCACCCCCTTTTTAGGAAGTACTGAATGAGTGTGAAATGCCGAATGTGAGTTCTTCCAGCAGACCCGGGGTCACGCCAGGGTCCAGCTGGGCTGCCAGCGACACCGGGGGTCCTTGACAGGGGAGGCTGTCTTTTCTTTCGTTCAGCCCCTCAGCAGTGTTCCATGTGGTGAAGGTGTGCGGGGAGTTCCAGGGGCCGCTTCCTCCCCAGGGGGCCAGCACACGCTCTCAGGAGCCCAGAACGGCCCACGATCCCAGGGCAAGTGTGCGTAGCAAAAAGCTCTGGGTGCACATACAGGCCCCCTCCTGGTCTCTGGGTGCTCTCGGCCTCCTGATCAGACCCGGAGACAGAGAGAAGGCAGCCTGTCCAGTGTGTGAGGCTGGACGGGTCATAGGCTCGGGCACCGTCTAGACCATGCACTCACCCTCCAGCAGGCAGCTGTGCTGTGCGTGCGCCCCTGGGGACGGACATCTGGGTGCCGCCGGGCGGTGGGCCTCTGCTCTGGGCCCACGTCCTGGGCGCTGCAGCCGCGCCCACCCACCCACGTTCAGCAGGCCTCTTTGTGCCGACTGCTGGCCCCGGGGCCACACATCTCAGGGTTTCTGGCCCGTGGACTTCAGGCTGCAGAGGCCGTGGGTGTGTCGACCTGCTCTGCTCGGGGTTGGCCGGGGGACCTGGTGCCTGTGCTCCAATAGTTGGGTGCCGCTTCTGCTCGGCTGCACCTGTGGGTGTGCGAGGGTCAGGGAGAACTCAGGGGCCGTGTCCCACCCATGGTGGGTGCTCAGCGAGTGGTGCCTCCTGCGGACGGTTTCCAAGACATAACCTCTATCGGGGTCCCAAGTCCATCAAAGGAAGGGATGTTTGTTACCCACTCAGGAGCTGTCTTCCGAGTGACATGCAGGTCCCGGGCGTGTATCTACATGGGAAGACCGGCCTGCTCTGCACAGACACACATGACGAGGCCACTTGTTCCCATCAGACAGCCGGGCCCTTGTGCTTGAACTCCCCATGGTGCCTCAGTGGGTCCTTTCTGCAACCAGGCTTGGCATCCAGATCTCTTGCATGTGTGGGCTTTTTTGGGGGGGAAGGGCTGGCCACTGGTGGCGGTGGTGTCTCTTCTCTGAGAAGAAATGTGATGGCAGGAAGGTCCGGCCCTCGTCCTCTCCCCGCCTGCTGACCACTGAGGATTCTGGTCCTGGTGGGGAGAGCAGGGCCCTGGACTGAGCGTCGGTAATAAAGGTCCCTTGGACAGCGAGCCGGGGAGGAGTGCTGCCCGGTGAGTGTCCCATGTGACGGCCTGTCCCAGGGCGGGGGGTGTGAGGGGCGGGTGTCGGGGCAGCTCTTGGGGCCCTTTCTGCGGCCCTTTCGCCCTCCAGCGGGGCGGATCACTACCTTGACTGCTGATCTCCTCTTGGGGTGTCTGGGGTGTTCCACCCCCTCCCCCTGAGAGAAGGTTGAGCCCTGAGTCGGTTCCAGCAGCCACCGCTGTCCAGAGGCCTGTTGCCCATCTGCACGGTGGACATGGCGTCCACTCAGAGTGGACTGGGCTTCTCGGGCCAGAAGCTCAGGGGCCTGGCTGCCCGAGGCTTTGGGGTTTTCCCCATCAGGGGCTCTCCCACGAAGGGCCTTCAATGGAGCCATTCAGTGAGCCGGGCCTTGGCCAGCAGGAGGCTAATTTATGGCCTCCCCCACCCCAATCATTAACGGGAATATACATTTCAAACGCCGTGTAAGGGATACGGGGCCCTACACTCTCAGGGAGCAGAGGAAAGGTGAGGTCATAACCTGTCTGACCTGGAAGCTTCTGTCTGATTCACATGGCCCTCAAATGGGTGGGGACAAAGGGGCAATCACAGGGAGCTGCGCTGGCCCTGAAAGCCGAGCCTGCTCTTCTGCGGGCGGGACTCGGGGCGCAGCCCCTGCGGGCAGGGCCTGTCCCCTGGGCATCTGGCTCCCATCAGGGTCCCCCACCCGGAGGCTGCTGGGGCACCCTCCCAGTGAACCTTCCCGCTGCAGCCGGCCTCGGGGTAATGAAGCCGTGCTGGGGGAGGGGCCCCACCCGCCAGGGGGCGAAAGGCCTGAGTGATCTGTTTACAGGGATCCGAGAAACTCCAGAGTTTTCAAGCCCTGAGGCCCGGTTAGTCAACCCCAAGTGGGCGTGGGCCCCCCCCCCCCTGGGGAGGGGAGGCGGCCACGCCCATCCACCCAGGCCCCTCTGCCTGCGGCTTTCAGCCAGGATACAGACACAATTACCTTGGGAAGCAGTGCCGTTGATTAGCACGGTGAATTAAAAGAACGAGTCACAGAGGACATGTCCAGCCCCTCCGTCCTAGTCCCTAGTCCTCCGTACTCCCAGTGTGCTTCGCCCCTGTTGTAGGAAGGTCAAAAATTAGAGAGGGAGAACAGTTCAAGCGGCTGGCACTTAGGAGCAGAATTAACAATCACTCTGTATGTAATTGCCAGCTAATGGCAAATTGCCTTCTCGACTGTAAAATGCAATATAAACGCTGGGCACCTAAAATTAAATTAATGAGATATTTGCTGCATTTAAAAGTGAATAGTGCAAATTAATACCTGAGTGCAGTGCTTGTTTTAATATTTGTCTAATAGTGTATCATTTGCTTGTTTAATAATAATTAACATGGTCCCGGAATAGCTTACCTGGGAAACTTGTGGTTGCCCGGCAGGTTGAAGTGTTTTGCATTCAGAATTTCAGCAGGAGAAACACAGCCGATGGTTAAGAGCAATAAAAGAAATTATTTTTTAATTAGAATAGAAGCATTGCAGTGTCATTTGATTAAGACAAATTGGAATTTGTCTGCTTCTCATTGAAATTATGTTAGAGCAAAAGCTACCTGTACAGACACGCGTCCGTGTGCGAGGCGTTCTTGCACAAGCAAGAGTGTGGCGTGGAAGTCCGTCTGGTGGAACGGGTTCCAATCGCACTGAAGGAGTGAGGCTCCGTGGCGGCGGCAGTGTCCATTCGAGTGTGGTCTCCGGGACACCAGGCTCACTTGTGGGGGCTCCTACTCCTGACCCCTGGTGCCCAGAAGTTTGGTGGACCAACCCGCATTGTAGAGATTTCTGTTGTTCAATTAAAGAAATTATCACAAATTACTGGGGGTCGCCCTGCCGCCCCCCACCCCCAGGCTGGAGCCAGTCGCTAAGGAAGACGTCGGCTTCCAACAGTGAACACGTGTGGGCAGCCCCTTCGCGGCTGGTCTGCTGGGTGTGTGTCCCGGTCCCGGGCCTGCAGTTCGTGTCTTACACAGGGACAGAAAAATGATCATTTTCTGCACAAAGACGCACATCCAATTTCAAGCACATGAAATCATTACTCAACCCGTAATTGCTAAGTTTGTGTTCTTTCTGATACAGTGTTTACGTTGTCTGATTTTTTATAAAAAAGTCAGATTGTGCCTTAGCTGGGCATCACGTCAAGGCGGGGGCGGGGGGGGGGGTGTCTGTCCTCAGGGGGTCCTGGCAGCCTTGGCGACAGTTTCCCAGCCCGTGGCCCACACCCTGCCCGCTGGCGGGCTCCCACCCTTGACCCCCCGCTTCAGTTCGCCCCTGGAAAGGCCCTCGTGTGTCCGAAGTGCTCACAGACCCTGTGTGTGTTGAGAAGTGGTTCTGTCCACAGCCCGGTGGCCACTGCAGGGTCAGCTGCACCCTCAACCCCGGCCGGCACAGCCGCTGTCTCCCAGGCCAGTGCCCTGCCAGCAGGCGGCTGGCACCTGCACGGCGAAGGCTCCTCATTGGCTCCCGCAGGTCGCGCTCGTTCATGGCTCTGCCCTCTGGGCTGCACCTCCCCCTGCACGACCTCCCCCAGATGCACATCTAACCAGCTCGCGGACACGGCAGGAAACACACACACGTTTCAGTCCTGGGTCCTCCAGCTTGGGGGCTCCTCCAGCCGGCTCCGTGAGTTACGCGTGGGCGCCCCGTCCGTCCCGGCCCGTGAGAGCCAGCCCTCCCTGCGGCCATCCTGGAATCTCTGCCCCCACTTGCCAGCTGGAGGGTGTCAGTGGGAGCCCGTGGTCTGCTGGAGCACAGATACCTTTGCTTTTACCGAAGGTTGTCACGTGGCAGGGTGGCCGGGGCTCAGGCCCGCTCTAGACCTGTCCGGAATGGGGGTGCTGGGATAGTGACCCAGATACTGTGGCCTCCCCTCCCAGCACAGCCCCCAACTCTACTGGTGTCAGTTGTTCCCTTGTGGGTGGCAGAGGGCGAATCCTCCCCGTCGACTGGGACGGTGTGCAGGCTTGGGAGTGGCCATCCCGGGGGCCACCGGGGAAGGGAGAGCGCCCACCTGAGCACCGCGTGGCATAGCACCGCACCGGGCGACCGTCGGTGAACCTGCCGGCGTGCTGAGTGGGTGCCGGACATGCCGTCGTGACAGCGTGTCCCCCTGCAGAGTGGAGCTGCGGGGCTCCGGGGCCACGGCTGTCCCCTTGCCTCCTGTCTCGGCGGAGGCCCGGGGAATGAGACACGCGGTTTGTGCTATTGCACAAGTAGACGATTTGTCCTAATCAGTGACACCCATTTACTAGAATTGCTTAAAATGAACTATACCTCATACAGAAATCGCACGTTTAGAGAGTTCCATTCATCATCTGAAAATTGAGGCCAGTAAACTTTTCCGCTCCTCCAGTGGGATCTCAGGCACGCATCAAAATGTTAAAAATGATTGGTGAGGGGGGCCTGTCACCCATTTATCAAGGAAAAGAACATTATTTGCTAATTTCCCAACCAGGCTGGTGACAGGGTGCTTCGTCTTTGGACCCTCGGTGACCAGCATGGCCTTTCTGTTATTAGTACAAGTCAAGTGCTTTTGGGCAGTCGCTAACAAGACACATTTGTCTGTCATCGGAGGGGCTTTGGTTGTTTTCCAAGTGGCTGTGACCAAAGTCTGCCCCCCGCGCCCCGATTCCTGCACCTTCCGGGCCACGCTCACCCAGGAGGGGACGCCGGCGGATAAATCACACGGTTTCCACGTCAAGGTATTGACTCTCTGGCACCAAACCTGACAAAACGTGGCTAAGAGGAGACAGTCATTCATCTTCCCCAAAGGACAAAAGGGTCATTGGGTTTCAGTCGGGACTCTGGGGACGCAGCGGGTGGGGGTGGGGAGGAGGCGGGCTTGGCCCTCTGCTGCTGGGCCCAGGGTGGGCAGGGACCCGCCTCGCTGCCCCACCACCCAGGGGATCAGGGAGCAGAGGCTCCGAGGACGGGCTGGCGTGCGGAGTGGATTCTGAGTTTCTGGTTGGTCAGGTGTGCGCTGTGATTCTGAGACCCACGTGGGAGGGGCCCGGGGACGGCAGGATGGTGGGCGACATCGAACCAGTGACCACCTAAATGCCCCACAAAGTGACGGTGACAGACCTAAGGGGCAGGTAAGGCAGAGGGAGTGGGGTGTAAAAACGGAACAACACAGGTCGCCCTGGCGGGAACACCCACAGGATCTCGGAGGAGGACCCAGGGACGCGTCAGGGCCCCGCACCACAGACGCCTTCCCACAGAAGCGCGTGGCTCTCCAGACAAGAGGGGGAGGCAGACGGCTCTGCGGCCCTCGAAGCACAGCAATGAGAGCTAAACATCATGACTGTTCCCCTTCTGGCCGACCTCGGTCGCCGAGGGGAGCCCAGCCCCTCAGCCAGCTCTGTCAGGCTGGACGTCGACAGCGGTTGGCAGTGGACGGGGTAGGGGGGCATGCCCCTGAGTTGGGGGGCTCATGCTTGCCTCTGAAACCTTGACTTTCGGGGGGTCCCTGGACCCGTTCGGACGCATTCGCTCCCAGCTGAGCTGGAGACCCCGAAGTCTGGGCTGAGCTTTTGAAAAAGTCATCCTTTGAATCCGATATAGAAAGTGCAAATTCTAACTCACCAAGGACAGCGTTTCGGCGAAACAACACAGCCGAAGCCTGCGAGGGACTCGGACTGTTTGCGACGATGTAAACACGGGTGTCGCGTACTGTGGGTGAGCTCTGGCGTGGCCTGGTTCCGGGGACCCGAGTGCAGGTGCTGTGTGAGGCTTGCCGCAGGGCGTGTCCGATTTTACCCCAGATGCCGCCACGGAGACGGCTGCAGGGCAGGGCGTGGCTCCCGCTGGTCAGGTGTCCCTGGAGGATGTTCCTTAGGTGCTCCTGGTGGTGGGTTGGGCTCCCCTCCTCCTTTCCGGACGCCGCTGTCCTGCGTCTGCCACACGCCTGACAAGTGGGCCCGATGGGCGCCCCCTGCCTGGGCGTCGGGCGGCCAGTGAGGATGGGAGGTCAGGGCGCCCCATGGTTGGGTGTGGGGGACCCTGCCAGGTGCCTTCTCCGTCGTTTCACCCCCTTTTCTCCCAGGAGGGGGCCCTGGCACAGACCTGCAGGTTGTGCTGCTGCAGCCCCAGGATGGGGGGCTGGTGGCCTATGTGCCCATTCCTCCCCGTCTCCTGAACCCACACACCTGGGCAGGCGTTGGCCACGATGCTCACCCCCGTGTCCCTGCCCCCCGGTTTTGACAACCAGCTCAGTGTTTTGCTTACTGCCACGGCCACGGCACAGAACCCTCCCACATAGCCAGGGCGGTCACGACAGGGCTGGCCTGCTGTCTGCTTCGTGTCATCGTGGGCCTCGGGCCACGGCGTGTCCCAAACTGCAGGCCTGCCCGTGGGCAGTTAAAACAGACGTCACTTCACAAAACTGACTTGTTTTAATGCTGCGAAGGCAAGCTACGCACGTGTGAGGGGCTGTCCACTTCCGTGGGGGGCTCACACGCTCACCTTCTGTGGCCGCAGTGCCAGCACCCCAGGCTGCCTGAGCCTGGCATGGGCCCAGCCGTCCCCGCCATGCCCCTGCCTCTCGCCTTCACTGCCCCAGGTGCTGTGACTGCCTGGGTCTCTTTTCTCTTCCGCACCCGGGAAGTAACAACTGACATCCATCTGCACAGTGGGCGTGGTGTCGAAGGGCGTGGTGTCGAAGCTCGCAGTCAATGTGATTGGGGATTTGCCCATGATTCCCAGTGTTCAGTGTCTACCTGAGGCCACCTGGGCCAGGTGTGGGGCTGGGCACTGCAGGTGATCCAGAGAAGGAGGGGCTGTCTGGGCTCATTGGTGCTCGGGGCGGGACGGCCCTAGGCAGCGGTTCCTGGCCAGGGGGAGCGGCGTGTCCTCACCCAGAGCCGGGTCCAGGGCTGCACGGCCACGTTCGTGTACAACCCAGCTGACGTGAAGTCTCCTGGGAACGAAGCTGGTGGAAAAAAGTTAAAAAAATAGTCACAAGAAAGGGGCAGCTGAGGCACCGTGGGGTTTTCAGGAGGGCCCCTGGATGAGTGATGTGCAGGCTGCACCCCTGCATGCAGGCGGGGTGCGGGGAGGAGTCGGGGAGCCCAGCAGGCCGGGTGTGCAGGCAGGGCTGCTGGTGGGGGTGGCGGGAAGGGAGCGTGGTGCAGCCACGGAGGCTTCTGATGCCCCCACAGACTGGGATTTCGAGGCCCCTGTGTGAAAACAGGGCCGTTGTACATGGGACAGGTGACCCAGATCCCGGGTGCACGGCACATATGTCGGGGAATCCAGTGTTGGCATTTTTTCTGGCGATGCTTTAAAGGCCCTGAGAGCAGCCCTTTCCTTCGTGCAGCCCGGAGAGGCGGAGGTAGACGTGCCTTCAGGAGACTGAACAGGCAGTGGTGCTGGGAAGCCACGTCACACGTGGCATGGGCGTGCGGGAGCCGGTTCTCTCCACCGTCCCTGCCCTGCGGCGGGTCTGCCTGGAGCGTGCCCACGCGGCCCCCTGGACCCTACACAAATACCAGCCGGCATTCAGACCACAGCCGGCACGCCCCAGCGCAGACTGCGTGCTGGTCCGCAGGCGCTAGTCCGGATTAGAGAGCTTCCTTCCACTTGAAAAGTTTTTCATTCAGCTGTCATTCCCAGAGCAAGAGGTTCACCCCCTCAAAGTGTCCACTCAGGTGGTTTTTAGTGTGTCCGCAGAGTTGTGCAGCCGTTAATCCAACCTGAGAACATTTCATTAGGCAAGGAGGAACTCTGCGTCCCCTAGCAGTGCCCCCACTCCCACTCGCCCCTCCCCCACCCCAGGCATCAGCAAATCTACTTCCTGCCGCTGGGCCGCAGGCTCTCCTGGACGTCCTTACACTCTGTGGTCCTTTGTGAGGGTTTCAAGGCTCCCCCATGGCGGAGTGCCCCAGAGCTCCCTCCTGTGCTGGGCTGTGTAGCCTTCCTTCGCAGGAGCGCGCTGTCCTGCGATCCAGCCGTCGGGGGAGGGGCGCACGTGGGTAGGAGGGATCATGCTGCTCTGAGATATTTGTGAACACGTTTTTGGGGCACGAACGAGAAACGTTATGTTCCCTTTGTTTTCTCCATCACAATCGTCATTCTACCTTTACCACTGGCCTGTATTTTCAGGAAGCCCCCAGTCATGACTCATCATTTTGTGCACCTACTGTGTGCCCTGCACTGAGTAGGGCAAGTGCCATGGTATGGGGATGGCCTCATTGTCAAGGAGGAGGGTGGACCGCTGAGCAAGCGAATGGATGGCCTGGGAAGTGCACCCGTGGGGGCTGACCGGCTTCGGGACACGGGGGTGGGCCTTTCTGTGGCAGGGTCACCGGGCCGGGGAGGGTGAGCGTGCAGAGCTCACTTGCCAGCTCACTTTTGAGCGGAGATTTTTATGCTGGAGCAAAGTGTGCAAATCTGTTGCCTGATGGTTCTCTTCAGAGCGTTGCCCACTGGGTTTAAGTCCCCTTCCCCCCGGCGTCTCTAAGACGGTCAGCAACACCGGACACTCGACTGTTCCTTAGAGAACGGGCCCGCCCACCATGCCTGGCCTTGATTTCTTGTCTGGTGTCCCCTTTCCCTTTGTTTATAGCCCTTCTGTCCTCGGAGAGAACAGCCTTGGGGGAAAGGGGGTGCAAGGGTTCTGGGGTGGCCAGGCCAATCCCTACCTCAGGGCCACCACCGCACCACCGTGGGGAGAAAGGCACTGGGGAAGTGAGTGCCCTGCGCCTTAGGGCTCCTCAGCGGCCGGGCAGGGCCCGGCAGATGCTGCTCAGTGGGACTCGAAAGGCTGTAACCCCAGGTATTCTTGGAGGTTCGTAAGCAGAACCATTCGACTGCAGTGCAACAGCTGTCAGCATGGGTGTTATTTTGGTGACAAGGAACAGGAGCTGTCCCCTTTGCTTATCTTGGTGTCACATCACAAGGCCGCCCTCCGCTGCCAGGCCTGGGAGAATGGCAGCCGGTCCCTGGTACACATTGGTGGGGCCGAATGTGTGAATACGGAGGAGTGTCCCCCGTGTGAGTGAGTGCGGGGTCCCTGGTTTCCAGTTAGGAGTCAAGCAGGGTGCTCGCCATCCTTAGAAGTCTTGGTTACGGAAAGTGCCCTTTGGTTCTTAGTGGGTTGGAGGGGCTTCGGGGGTAACCACAGTGAGAGGCGGGGGCCGACCTCGGGCGGGTGAGCCACCCCACGCTGGCATGCTGGAAAAGCCACGTCACTCTGATGAAGGCAGCCTAGGGTTAGCAGCTTGGTGTCGAAGAAGGGGGACCCCATGACTTCCGGCCCGTTCCCAGGGGTGGCTGCTGCCCTGGGCCAGGCCGGGGAGCCAGGCTGGCTGCTGCGGGCAGCGCCTCCTTATGCACGATGCAGAGAAGCGTGGCCTTTGTGTCCCCATGCGTGCCCCAGTGCCGGGCTCACCCCGCCGAGTTCTGTGATTGAAATTCATTGCCAAATTTATTGAGAAATTAATGAGAAAAGCTGCAAAGTATTGACTTTGAGAGGAAAACACAACTCATCTTGAATGAGGAGGAAAATGCAGCAATAATTTAGCCACTATTGATTTGGCCCTGTCCATGTATCGATCTTCATTTTACAATATTAATTTGCACCTGCAATCGGCTGCAAAGGGAACCGATTTCATTTCGTGGCCGTGTTAATGTGCAAAGCATTAGGTGCTCTTAAGGAGTGGGGGGTGTTCCAGGCTGTGCCAGGAAGGCAGATTTTTCCCCCCTGTTTTTGCTTGTTACTGAAATAGACTAAAAATTAATTTTTTTGTCGGACAAAATATGAAAGCAAAAACCCATCTACAACACGGCCCTCCTTCTCGGCTGCACGGCCGCGGCTCCTCCACGCAAGGCCGTCAGCTGCCTGAAACTCCAGCCGCCTCTCATCATCATGCCCAGATCAGTTCAAAGTTCATGAAATTTCTATGAGCATTGATCTCTCCCCATTGATTTTTTTTTTGCAGCAGATCTTTGAAATTTTAATTTCCCGAGCATCTGAATTTCTTATAGATGAAATGCACTTGGAGGAGACAGTTGATGATAAAGTGGAGAACTTAGCATCATTTTAAAGCCTAAAAAAGGGAGGAAGAAGCAGGCCCTCGCAGATGTGGTGTGAGGCTTTGCGGCGGAGCGGTCAGGCGCTCGGTGGGGGCGAGGTGTTCGGAGGGAGCTGAGCGCCTGTTTTGTCTTCGGTGGCCACACATTTTTAATGCAACTTTTTATACAGTCATTTTTGAAAGAAAAGCTATCTGGAGAAAACAGCGGGACAGAGAAACATTCTTCACCACGCAATCATTTGCTCACAGCGGTCTTTATCACCTGGTCAAGTTCACCTAGTTACTTATCAGTGGGACATTTAATAACCTCAAGGTGATATAATTGCTATTGGCATTTTCCCCCCTCGGATTCAGCTGGTTAATGTGTAAACTACTTGTCAGCAAATAGCACTTTGTCACTGAAATCACTAACACCCTCTAGAGGGATGTCTTTGTATTGAGCAATTTAATTTTACTTTATTTAATTTTTACACATTACAACCTGTGTTCATCCAGGCACACGGAAGGCTTGCAGGCTGCTCAGGCAGGGCCTGGGTGCCCCGTCCGCAAACACACTATATCTTATTTAACCATCCCCATCGCCGCGATCGACGTGCCTCCTCGTCCCTGGGAAAAGGACCTGCAGATGTTCCGATTATGTAGTTATGCCGCTAATGTGAAAAGCGGCCTCGTTAGGAGGGTCTGTTTGTAGCTAGAAAATGACAAATGCGTGATTGGGAAGCTACAGGAAGATGATCATTACCGAAATGAAACGGGAACTGGTTTTAATGGCGGCGACCAGCAGCTGGGACGCAGCAAATGAATGTCTTCCTGTTTTGATGGTGGGAGTCAGGCTTTCAGGCAGAAGGGAAATCTGTGCTGAACTGAAAACTTCTCCTCGAAGCTCTCTGCTGGGCTGGGCTGGGCTGCGGCTTGGACCAGGGCAGGGCGATGCTGGGAGCGGGGCTCCCACCTGCCGGTGCCCCCCTTGCTTGCGTGTCTCCCGATGCTGCTGTGAGGACACGGCTGTGGCTGAGGGGACAGCCACCCCGGCAGTCTCAGGGCTGGTGGCTCTGCCCTCTGGTGGGCCGCCCAGCCAGGGGTGGTCAGAGGTGGTCATCTCAATTCGGCTTTGCCACCATGATCCCTCTTTCTTGCCCTAGTTCAGGCCCCATTGCTGGAAAGGCACCCCCAGGCCAGGGTTGGGGGTGGGGGACCCAGTGCCCTGGGTGGGTGTAGCCCATAGAAGCTGGGTGCCAGGCTGGGGGCTGCCACTCCCAGATGCCCTGATGCCCTTGAGGGGCGGGTTTCCCACAAGGGAGCCCTGGAGCGCAGTAGCTGCTTAACAAATGCCGGTGAGTGGACTGGGTTTAAAACGGTTCTTGTGGCCATTTCCCTGACAGGGAAATGGCTCTTGGTAGAAAACACCCGCCAGCCCCAAACACGCGTTTTCCAGTCTGAAACGTCGCTTCTGCCTTAGCAGCCCGGAGGTTCTGAACATGTCCCCTCGCTTAATTGCATTAGGCCCCTGTGTTCATGGACTTGCTATTCAAGTCTAATAAAACAATTATACACATTGTGGAGTATGAGATTAACTCGGACTGCAGGGCAGGGCTGGCTGACAGGGAAGGTTAAGCCATCAAAACGAAAACGAAAACTATAATGTCACCGGAAACAGCATTCTGGACTCCAGGCCACCGGCACGTCCCTCTGAGCAGCAGGCCGCGGGCCACAGCTGCTGCGTGAGGCGGGTGCTGCTTCCGCAGCCACGTTAGCTGAGGCAGTCCCAACCTGAACTGACATCACGGACCGTTAAAATTCTATCAGTTGTGGTGTGATTAACCCCCCAGCACACGGCACGGCTTACATATTGAGAGTGCTGCTTCTGGGATGGCTTCAATGCTCGCCGCGTAACGCGATGAACTCCAGCACGCCCCAGTACGTTGCGATGTGTCTCCTTCTCGAGGTGCAGGCGTGCGGGGCGTCCAGGAACCACCGGGTCTGTGGCTATGTCAGCTGTGTCTGTGGGCCCGCACTGGGTGCTGGCTGGCACGTGACCGCGGCTATCTGGCCTTCTGCAGGCTGCCTGATTGCCTGCCCCATTTGGCATGGACTGTGATTCCCGGCTATTCGAGCTTCTGATTCATTCAGGTTTTATTGCTGTGTAATTTTCTTATTCTAAAATAAAAGCTCTCCAACAAAAATTACTATGCATTAGGCCGCGGTAGCCTACTCAAATGGATATTAATACAGTTTATCTCTAAAAGGACGAATAATGTATTTGAAACAGATAAAAGGCCCTCCACTAAATGAGGAATGTTAATATCTTATGGCACGGTTAATAAAGAGATATTTCACAGGGGAGATTTGTTTTATGACTTTTGATACAACAGCCTTATCATCTGACACATCTTAAATGATACAATTTTGTGCAGACTGTACGCAGCAGCTCCTCTTCGCGAGACTTGAATTCAGAACAAATCTTGGGCGCTAATTACTTTGGTGGGGGGACGTGCTATAAAACTCATCCGCCGAGAGGCAGATACGTGCAAATCCATGCCGAGAGTTGAACGCTTATAATACATTTTGAGAAATGTCTTTTTTTTCCCTCCTCCTGCAGAAAAATAACATTTGTTTTTGTTGTGTTTAAGGCAGAGTTTGAATTAATTTGACCCAGTGACACACGTTCGGAGACTAAGCATGCTGCTAAATAATTCCCCGGAATCCACCAAGCGCGTTAATTTACGGCTCTCCCGATGCGGACAGACGGCAGGGGCGGCGGGGGGACCTCCGAATATTAACATAAAGCAAATTCTCTTTATTCTTCTTCATATTTCTCCCGCATCCCCGCCCCGCGCTCACCCACGGCTCCGTCTCTAATTATCCGCGAGGTCAGTAAGCAGAATTGGGAAGAAGCGGGGAGATCAATACAAATTATCCCTGAGCAAACCAATGCTGACAGTTTGAATCGCAGCATATGTTTACCCAAAATCAGGCAATTTATCTTAATATCAGCAAAGTAATGCAGTGCAGGTGAAAGGTCAGGCAATCTCTCCCCCTCATAATTACCCAGTTCTAAAACAGGAAAGTGGTATTGATTGGCCTGGCCCGGTGCTCGGTGACTGGACGTGCCGCAGCCCGGCCCCAGCCGGCTGGGCCTCGCCTTGTAAACTCGACACGCCGAGGATTTACGGGACGCGTGTGAGAGGGCTCTCCTCCCGTTGTGGAATCTGCCAGCCCAGCCTCGGCGAGTCCATGTCTTGTGGGGCGTGGGGTGGCACTCGGGAGGTGGTCCCCGGGGCTCTGCCAAGGGCAGCTGCTCTGGGAGGCACGGAGGCAAACTGTGTCCCCCACCCACCCTCAGTGAGCAAAACCCTCCCGGAGCCGGGAACGCGGGTCCCTTCTGTAGCTTCCAGACCAGGCCAGTTGTTTTTAACTCTTCCATGTAGATTCATGGGCTTCCGGTAGCCAAGCCCCCAGTGGAATGTCAAGCTGCGGCAGCGGCCTCCCCACCCCCATCCGGCAAGGCGGAGACCTCCAGGGCTCAATGACGTCATCTCCTGAGCAGCCAGCCCGCCCGCCTGCCTGCCCTGGGCCCCGCTTGCTGGCCAGCTCTGGGCGGCATGTCCAGGATGTAAGCGTTCTTCGGGCTGAAGCAAGTGAAAGGTGGCCTCCCAGCAACACCACCCGCACGTATTTCTGGTCCTGGGAGCAGAGTATCGGTGGAACTGAAACACTGGAAAATGTCTCTCCCAGAGCGAGAGTGTGCGGCCATTACAAGTCATAAAGCTTCTGAGAGCTTGCATTACCTCGCCTATCACCTGTCAGGGGCGTTTGCGTGAAATCAATAGCGGCCGCCCATCTATCTCTCTGACCACCTTTCATCAGGCCGACTCATTAAGTCAAACAGTCACGGTGATTAGCTGGGAGAGAGAAGAGACCCTGACGCATCGCGACGCACAGTGGGCCGCCGTTTTTGTTCCCTAATCGGAAACGTAATACTTTATCTCGTCCTTCTTGGACCCCGTTGCTGGGGGAGGCCCATCTGCCCGCTGCCCGCGCCGCACTCGGGCCTGACACCCTTGTCCCGGCCCAGGCAGAGACATGACAAATTGTCCCCCAAGTCAACGCTGACAGCTTCTGATGATTAATGGTTTGATTATGAAGTGGTTTTACACATAGAGAATTTACATCACAGAGAGTTAGAAAGGGTGCCCTGCCGCATATGCCGAGGCATTTGGAAGAGCTTTAGTATTTGCAAAGAAAAAAGAGGGCGAGATCGCAGCCGAAGCCGTGTCATGTAAAATCAATACGCCGGATCAATGCTTTATTAACAAGAAAATGTCTTACTTCACATTCCTGAGTGGACCTTTGTCTCCGGGATGGATGATGGAATGTCAAATCATATCGCGGTCCTCAACTTTCGGGCCCGTTATTGAGTGTTGTGTGACGTCTTCCGGCGTCGCTCCCGACACCCGCCGTGGGCGTTGACGCCGGCCGCCCGAGCGCTCGGGGAGAACGGCGACCAATTATTTCGGGAAGCTCTTTCAAAGGCGGCCTCTCACCTTCGTCCTCCAGCCGGGGCCTCCGTGCAGCCCTGCTGAGCGGGGTGGTGTTAATCATCAAATTACGCGCTGACTAATGAGCGATGGCCCCAACGGCCGGCTGCGTGAGGCGTAGATGGCGGCAGGTCTTATTAGTCTCAGAAAACTCCCTGATTTATGTCACGCCGTGCACCGTGGCGTGACTCCACGGAAAACTGTATCTACATCGAGAAGTAATGTACTCTAATAAGTATTTCCATCTTAACCCGTGTCCCCGGGCCTGCGGGCTCCGTTTTTGTTGGAGTCGGGCAGAGCCATAATAAAGCCCAATGGCTCCTTATAAAGCTTGTTAAACACGGAGTGTGCAGTCGGACGGAGTCCCGGCCGTGATTCATGCACTGTACACAGCGCGTGCGCCGCTGATTTATGGCCGCGCACAGTTCATAGTCAAAATTACAATTTGAGGGATAAAAAGATTAATTACTATTTGTGGCCGGCAATTTCGCGAGGCTGGTGGAATGATAGCGCCCTACATCAGTTTGTAGTCAGCCATTCACAGATTATTAAAGCCCGGCAAGAGTAAGTGCTCCTCCTGCCTGCTGTGCTCCAGCAATATGCTAGACAGAAAAGGACCACAGGGATAAATCTGAAGCCAGCAATAGCCGGGCATATGTCATAATTGCCAGTTCCCCATAAATCCCCGGCCGGTGCGGAAGGCACTGCGCAGTGTAGACAGTGATCGTGACGGCGGTGATTGCTGTCTGCGGCCCCGAGACCCGCGGCTTCC
>NC_071390.1:2129634-2232134 GCF_022682495.2 Desmodus rotundus | reverse complement strand
GCTCTGCCAGTTTAATTAAGATATGGAAAATTACTTATTGTTCTTCACAACTAAAGTGCTCGGAATTAACGGGCGGATGTGGTGCCTGGGCCTTTCATATCTGCGCCGCGTGTGTTTGTTCAATGCCCATAAGACGCCGTCATTAAAGCTGAGGCACGGATTGGGCTCTTTGCACCAGCCCCCTGCCAGCCCCTGCAACCGAGGCACTGATGGTGACCGCCAGTGGCTTCGACAGGGGCTCTGGGCGAGCTCTGAACACCAGCCACGGCCTCCTGTCTGCCTTCTGTCCTGGCAGGGGCAGGACGGGGTGGAGGCCGGGGGTTAGGGGGCTCTCCCGCCTGCAGGGCATCAAAATTTGTAGCTTTCCCCAAAGGGTGGCGCCTTGTTCCTCCCGTGGGTCACTGCTGTGCTTTTCTTTCAGGAAGTTTTGCTCAAGAGGGCGGCCGACCTTGTGGAAGCTTTATACGGGATGCCCCATAACAACCAGGTAGGCCGTGGTGCCTGCCACGCCACCCCTGCCCCGTGGCCTGGGTGTGAGAGCGCCTCCCTGGCGCCTGGGTGCCCCTGTGCTAACTGCAAGGAGAGGAGGACAGGCCAGGGCCAGGGACTGGAAGCAGAACTTGCCACGCACGGGAAAGAGGACCCCTTGACATCCACCCAGTGGGCTCAGGGGCCGGGGACTCAGCTTGGACTCCCTGTGTGCGCTGGGGCCTGTTGGCTGTGGGTGTGCGGTACAGACATTGTGCAGTCCCAGAAGCACCTTTAAGTTATTTTCCCAAGGGAATTTCATCTCCCACTGAAAAGTACATTTGTCCCAGTCTGCCCCGAGCTGTGGCCCACCGCTATTGTCCCAGGGGGGTGTGGTGGGGCCTGCGCCGGGTGGGGCCTGTGCTGGGCGGGGCCTGGGGCAGGTGCCGGCCTGGGGCTGGGCTCCCAGGGGTCAGGAGCTTCCTGCAAAGCAGAGCTTCTGGTGACAGGCGCCCCTCCCACCCCAGGAAATCATCCTGAAGCGGGCAGCTGATATCGCGGAGGCGTTGTACAGCGTCCCTCGCAATCACAACCAGATCCCCACGCTGGGCAACACCCCGGCGCACACGGGCATGATGGGCGTGAACTCCTTCAGCAGCCAGCTGGCCGTGAACGTGTCGGAGACGTCGCAAGCCAATGACCAGGGTAGGCGGCTGGGCGGGGCGGACCCCTGCCCCATCCCCTGCCCTGACCCCTTGCTCGGGCAGGTGAGACTTGGCTGCAGCTGGCCTGTCCCGAGTCCAGCGGGGTTGTGACAGCACTCGGCCTCAGTTGCTCTGCCTACAACTTAGGTGCAGAAAACACTCAGAGGACCCAGAGCCTGTTAGCAACCGTGTCAGCCTCCACTCAGGTTATGGTGTTTGCTAGAGGTTTATTCTTAAGCAACTCGGCTTTCCTGGAAGTGTGGAATGAGCCATAGGGTAGTGGTGACAAGTCAGCCAGTGGGACCCTCCTAGGGTGTGCTGGGTGGGCGGGGCTTGGCTTCCCAGTTTGGAATGAACAGATGTGAAGAAATGTCCGCCTCTCCCCGCCCTGGGCAGCTGGGGGGCACAGCGCCTGCTGTGTGAGCCGGTTTGTTGAGTCCATTTCGGGTCCCCTCTGAACACGGCTGGGCAGTCAGTGGTCCCCCGAAGCCAGCTCAGCTGCGCTGCTGCGCTTGCGTTCACGCACACCCCACAGGGGGAAGGCAGCACTGCCCCTCCCCTCCCCCCTTCCCACACTTAAGATTAAGAGCAGTCTGGAAATGAAGACCCCTGAACAGCCTTTCGTGGGGCGTTACGGCCACAAACAAGCTGTCTCTGTCAGCCATGGCATTTGAAGGTCTGCAGAGGCGGAAAGTTCACCTAGTGGGGGACAGACCGGGAGTCCAGGCTGCTGGTAATTGCTCCGAAAGAGAACCGTAGGGGCAGCTGACGGCTAGATCGAAGCCAGGCCGGCAGAGACAGGCCAGGCCCGGCGATGACACGCAGGGGTTGGCGTGACAAGGTTGGCGGAGCTGCCAGGGGTGCAGGGGCTCAAATGCAGCGTGAGGTCAATTACCAATGTTTACTCTATGATAGAGATTTGCGGGGAAACCCCCCCCAAGTGTCTGTCCCTGATAATGATGTTATTTTTGGCCGGGGGGGGATTTTAACAGTCGGCTACAGTCGCAATACGAGCAGCGTGTCCCCGCGAGGCTACGTGCCCAGCAGTACCCCCCAGCAGTCCAATTACAACACAGTCAGCACTAGCATGAATGGATATGGAAGTGGCGCCATGGCCAATCTAGGGGTCCCTGGCTCGCCTGGATTTCTTAATGGCTCCTCCGCTAACTCTCCCTACGGCAGTAAGTGTCTGTTTTTGTCACACGTCATCACACAGATTCGTTTTCCCTGCGAAGTCCAATGTGTGCCTGGATGTTCTGTGATGTGAGCTACTGGACGCAAGGAAGGGTGGCTGTGGAGGCTGGGCACCCACGTGGCGACAGTAAATTGACCTCCCACGGGCCCCGCGCGATTGCATTGGAAGCCCAAACCAAATCGGAACAGAACGGGGCCGCCCAATTGGAACCGAGGCCGACACGGGCCACGCCAGAGACATGGCGTGCTCGCGCCGCGCCCCGGCGGCCCCGGCAGCCCGCGGGCTCTCTGCGCCGTGCCGCCTGCACGCGCCGCGCGTCCTGACCGTGTTTGCTTTGTTGCAGTAGTGCCGTCCAGCCCCACCATGGCAGCCTCTTCGGTCACCCTCCCTTCAAACTGTAGCGGTGCGCACGGCATTTTCTCATTCTCACCTGCCAATGTCATCTCTGCAGTGAAACAAAAGAGCGCCTTTGCGCCCGTGGTCCGGCCCCAAGCTTCTCCTCCTCCCTCCTGCACCAGCGCCAACGGGAACGGACTCCAAGGTGAGGGGCGCGCGCGGCCCGAGGCCGGGCCTGGGAGGGCTCCTGGAGTCCTAGGGGGACTGTCCCCAGTGGCCTCCAGGGTCAGGCTGGGCCCCACGGCCAGGGGTGGAGGCCAGTGCTGGGTGTGTCCCTCGGGGCTGGGGCTCCGGCCCTGCCTTTGAGCACATTCTCGGACTCCTTGCACTTCCCGGCCATTGCATGCTCCCCGTGGTCCGCCATGAGGCAACCCCGCCGCCCACACTCATGGAGATGACTCCCAGATTCTTCCTCTTGGGTGACAAGAGCCCGAGTGTCCTCGTGGTGCCGGTCAGGGGCCGGTGCCACGTGGGGTGGACGGGCATGTGGTCTGTGGGGCAGAGTCTGCGCTCGGCCCCTGTCTGCAGACAGGCCTACAGGCCAGGGATCCCAGAGCCAGAGCCGGTGTGGGCCCTGCCCCGAGCTCCCGGGCCGCAGCCTCCTGACTTGTGAGGCAGCAGAGTAGCCCCAGGATGGGGATGGAGGGCCCTTGTGCCACCTACAGGGCCCATCTCAAAGCAGCCTGCCCTCCTTGGCTGGGAGTAACAGACCAGGGGCCCGCCCGCCGTCCCTGGGGAGGGCAGCGGACCCAGGCCCCCAGCGCTTGCCCAGGGCTGGTCCCTCCGGGTCCCTCCAGGCAGCAGCCAAGCTGCGCGTGGCAGGCAGGGCCACGTGAGCGCCCCAGCTTGCACACGGCTCTCTGGGATGTCCTGAGGCCCACAGGCATCGAGATTAAGTGGCCGTCATCTGGCCTCTTTCAGACACCTTTGGTATATGCTCCTCCTGGTGAAAAACAAACCCAGTAACTCCTTTAAACAAATGAATCCGTTCCACCAGTATTTACTGAGCGCCTACTATGTGCCAGGCTCTCTGCTGAGTGCTGAGGACGCTACCGTGGAGAAGACAAACTGGCCCTTTTGTGAAGTCGGTGGCATATTTCACTTTGATGAACTAATGCTCAAAAAAGGAACTGGAAAGGTATCAGTGATTTGAAATAATTGTCTTCACCACCTCTGTCAGTGTATGCGAGGGACGCCCAGGCCCCCAGGCGCTGCCGGTCGGCCCCGGCCAGCAGCGGCCACCGGCCCAGAGCCGCTTCCCAGGCCGGTGCCTCCGCCCGTCCACCGTCGGCGCGGTGCCGGGGCCCGGTGACGGCTGGGGCTGCGCGAGCCGTGTGTACACACACACACGGGGCCTCCAAACCCTAACGTTGTAACGGTGAGTCGGAGATAAATTAATATTGTTGAAATTAATGAGCTGAGAAATTGAAGCTCGCGTCACCACACGAACAAACGTATTAATGTGTTACACATAAATTAACGAGAACCATCCTTCTGACACAAATTAAACAACAGTAAAGCTAAACGATTGTGAACGACATTGAGCCAGGAGTCCACCGGGCGGCGTGCCCTGCACCGGGTGTGTCGGCACCGGGCTTTCTCTCTCGTGCTGAGAAGAGAAAAAACAGCTCCCCGAGGCCCAGCTCTGACTCGGCCTCCTCAGGGCCCCGGCCCGCGGAGGGCCTGCGACTCACCATTACGATACTGAGCGACCCGCAGAGGGGAAACGGAGGCGTGTGCAGCTTGCACCTAGGGAGAGAGGGCAGGTTGGTTCGTGTCTGTGGACAGAGTGGCCCCTGGGGAGTCTGGGCCTCCGTCTGCCGTACACAAGCCACTGAGGGGCGTGGGAAGCACCGCCTTCCCACGCAGAAGGGCCAGCCGCAGGAGCCTTCGAGGTGGGCCACAGGGCTCTGTCCCCAGGTGCACCCTGTCCCCTGAAGTAGGCCCCCCGCGCCGTGCCCACGCCCGAGGCTGGTTAGCGGAGAGCCGTGCACAGACCCAGGGAAGGAAGCACACGGAGAAGGCTGGGCCCGGCCCGCCCCGTAACCGGCCATCTCTCTCTTGCAGCTATGTCTGGGCTGGTAGTCCCGCCGATGTGAGGGGCCTTTGTTTACCTTCCGCAGCACCCAGCACCCAAGGACGGGCTTCAGGGGACGCGTTTCGTGTATTGAGACGTGCTGGTGGAGGCAGTATCTTCAAATACGTCGGCCGCAGTAGAGATGCGACAAGAGACTTTGTTTAAAGATTTTATTTAAACTGTTAAGAACCGACATGCAAACAGCCTACTTCCTCATGAACAATTCCATTTTACTGACTGAACTTTTCTCATATTTTCACATTTCTCAGTCCTGGAGAATAAGGAAAGCAAAGCGACGCCTATTTTGTATCGAGTTTCTGACCCCGTCCTGGCCCCGTCTAGTACTTGCTATGTGTTGGGAGAAGCTTTGTGAATGCACCGTCCTGGTTACCATGAGACCCCGATGCAAAATGCCTCCAGACATTTTCCTGTACTCATCCTTAGATTCACAGCAGTTGTGTATCTCTATAATGTGAAATATTTTTTTGTGGTGAACAAGGGGGCCAAGGAGGTATGAGCCATCGAACTGGAAGAGAGGATGACTATATGATTAGAATTTGGGGTGGCAGGGAGGGAGGGCGGGTTTCCATTGCTTACCTTCATCTTAATGAAATGAAACTTTGTAACTTATTGTAGTTAGAAATTGTAACTTTGATATTGAATTCTCTTGCCTTCAACAAGCACACTGACAGAGAAAAAAAAAATGCTACTGTCTGTTGGTTAAAATATTCTCCCACTGCTAGAGCTTCCTGTTAAGCAAGCGTGATCTGCGACATTTTTTCCACTTTTGCTAGTACTGTATACGACTGCATTCTTAGGCTACTGTGAGGTCAATGTTTCTTGTACCAGAGATTGTCCTTTCGACTTCTAGATCCTTCTTCCCTAATGTGTTTTGTATGTGGTTATAAAATTGTAGACTTTTGTGATTTTGCCAAAGTTGTAGCTAAATATTTATACACTTGTCTTGAATTTTTTTCAGATTCACTTAAATATTTAGAAAAAAACCCCCAAGTTTTATTCCTTATGTGTCTTATAAGGAATAAAATGGTCTCATTCAACACTTTTCCATGAACACTTACAGTTGCTAAGGGACTTTATTTTGTAACATATCAATTATAAATATTGTATTTATCTTTGAGATTTTGTACATTGCTTTTCCCATCTTTTCCTTTTTCTCGTCCGTGTTGGCTTCGGGCCATGGCCTGGTGTCGCGGCGCTGGGAGGCGCAGCAAACCAAGACCTGTCTCTCTCCGATCTGTTTCGTCAAAACGAACCCGTGTCATTGCTGTTCCTTTGTACTTTAAAAATTTGCTATGGTTTAGACTTTCCATCCTTTTTTTTTTTATTTTGAGGAAAAGTCAAATTCATTGTTTATTTTTATATTATTTTTAAGTTATCTGAACAAATACTTTTGAAGAAAAACTTTGTTGTATAGTCAAAGCGAAACGGTGCCACCCGGCTGTGACAATTCCTAGTAGAGCCCGTGCATGTGGAGCGGCCGCGAAGAGGCGGCACCGTTTGGGGCTGTGTCCTTATTTTATTTTATCTTTTGGTAGAATGTAAAAAAAGTCATTTTAGCTGCCACCCATGACTTTTGCCACATAGCTGAACTGTGTTTACTGGAAAAATTCAGAGGCCTAAAGTTTAAAATAAAATTTACTTCTGATGTTTTAATTAAAATGTCTGCCACATGAACTTTTCTGATGCCTTAAAAGTGGACTTCTCCCCAGAACCTCTGTGCTGTCGGTCCCCCGGCCTGCACTGCAGCTTCGAATCCACTTTCACTGGGAGAGGTGCGGAGCGCACGCACACACACACACACACAAGCACAAGCCTGGTGACTCCCGCGTCGCTCCTTTCTGCGTCCATTGCTGCTGCTGCGTTCTGCCGGCTCCCCCGCCAACCCCTGCACTCCCCTCCCCTCCCCAGAGGGGTCGGGGGATGAACACAGCCCTGGCTTTACATTTTTTTTTGAACGATACCTTTGTGTAGGGTCAGACCCCACAGCACAGGCTGCTCCGGCCAAACCCGCCGCCAGGCCACGAGGGGCCGCGTTTTCTCCCCCTTGCGTTCAGGGCCCCGCAGACGCTGCAAACGCTCGGCAGATTGCAGCAGACATCAAATTGAAAACAAAAAGGAGGGACTTGGAAAAAAGTTTCTTGACAAAAAGCAAAGCGATGCGCAACTTAGAGAAGTGCTCACTCCGGGGACTGAGTCAACAGACGAGTGTCCCCGGCGGTCAGCAGGCCCTGCTTCGGCCCTGAATGGCCGGCGGGGCTGAGCTACGTGGAAAAGCCTGGGCAGTGACTTTGCGCCTCAGTCGCTTCCGCTCCACTTTGTGCCGGTCAGGGTCTGCTCTAGGACGAGCTCGAGCGGGCGGCCCAGCACGCTCGCCAGTCCCTTGCACCTGCTCTCGGTTTGTGTCTCGATTGGTCAACGCCTCGCCTCGTCGCTTCCCCGTCTCAGAAGTGAGTGCTTCACTAAATGGTAGATTCTACTGTTAAAGACCCTACGATAAGATTGTTTTATCTGTACATTTTTTCAGATATTTAACTGTATAAAAATGTTCATTTTACACAATATTTAATTAAAGTATTTCTCGTCTGTGAATTTCACTTGGGGTAATTTCCTGTCTTGATTACTGACACGACCAACCACACACGTGTGTGGACGTTCCGACCGGGAGTTGTTGGCCTACCTCGGGGTCCAGAGTCTTCTCCCGGCCGGGACAGAGAGGATTCACTCACGAGCCTCCTGCAAAGGGACCCATCCGCAAACACCAAACCTGCAGAGAGATTCTCACAGTTACTTAGACGGTTCTGGTCCCTGAGGGGCTACCTGGGTGTTCGCTGCACATCTGCCAGACGCAGGCGCAGCAGCCCGGGGATGCACACAACCGCCAGGCCCACGGGGTGGGTGTGGGTGTGGGGGGGAGGGGTCTTGGTCCCCCGCTCCCCAGCCCCTCTGCTTCTGAACTGCAGGTTTGGCAGGTGGCGAACAAATGCTCCTTCGCTCCCCGTCACGGGCTCCACCAGGGCGAGAAATGGCTCCCCGAGAGCACAGGGGAGGGCTTGGGGCCGGCAGACAGGGCGGCAGGTACCGGTGCCAGCTGGGGTCTGGCACAAGGGACACTGTGCCACCCCTGACTCCAGGTCTTGAGAGACCCCATGCACTGCATGGGCCACCGTGGGCGCGACTGTAGTGACAGCTGCCAGCAGCACCGAGGGCCTGATTGGCATGCTGGTTCCAGCTGCGGCGCATTCGCTCCCGCCTTCCACCCTGTCCCGCGTTTCCCAGCTCCTCCTCGGCGACAGGCTGCCGTGCATGTTTTGGCTCACGCTCTCACACGTACACACAAGTGTGATCCAAATTAGCGCTCACAAATGTCCTCTTAATTACTTGTTCTGCTGAGCAAAACAGGAAACAATTACTCCAAACATAAAGAAACTTGTGACTCCCTCCTCCGCCTGCTGACGAAGATCGGGTTCCTGTGACTGCCTGCCTGTTGCAGCCTTCCAGACACGGCAGGGCCAGGGCTCCCCGGGCTCAAAGCCACAGCCTGCCGGCTCCCCCGCCCCCACCCCAGGCTCCGTTGGAGGTGCTGTGGGGTGGGCTGGGGGCACACTTCCCCTGCCTCCCTCTCTGGGCCAGGAGCTCCAGCTCGGGGAGGGGCCAGGGCCCTGCGACCTGGGGAGACAGCAAGGGCTGCACGGCTGTGTTTCGGACGAGGAGCGAGCAGCGCCCGCTCTCCCCGCACGCGTGCCAATTATCATCAGGCCCCTTTTAAGGTCTTTCAAGCTTTTAAAGATTATTCAAAGCACTCGAAATGGGCTTCAATCTAATGCCTCATTTCATTGCATTAAACAGCCTAGTTAATAAAGAATCGATATATTCAAAGGGCAAGGTTATCTTTTGTCTATAAGGGGTGGTGTCATTCTGAACCTTTTATAGTTCAAATGCTGAAAAAGACCTCATGAAATCCATACTCATCAAGTGGGTTACCAAGAGCGGTGCCGGGGCTGCTGAAAGGACAGGCCGCCCTCCTCGGAAACCGCACCAGCCTTGTCGCCGCGCCTGGGGCGCCCCAACCAGGTCTCAGAAAACGTCCATCACTGGCCGTGACGCCGGCCGCGATGATCTGCTTTTGCAGAGAATAGATGCAATTGAGAGGAGGCAGCGAGGCGGGTGGGCAGCGCTGGGAGCCGCTGTCCCGCGAGCCGCTCCCTCCCACAGACAATAAGGGTTGTTGGTGACCGCAGTGTCGATATGTCCCGGAGTGGTTTCTGAATGCGAGTCCTTGCGCGCGGAGCCCCTGCCGATCCCGGGGATGATAAGGGCGCAGCTGCCAGCGGACACCGGGCCGGCCTCACAATTAACGCCGTGAATAAATCACACAAAGGAGTCGGGCTGCTTTGGACTCGGTGAGACAATCCCCCGTTTTACCCTTCAAGGATTCCTTTTATGTCGGAATAAGGTTGCTTTTAATGAAATTTAAACTCATCAGAGGAAATCAAAAACCTCCAATCAGATTACAAATTGATTTTTTGGTCATTTGTCATTTCCCAGTGTGGAGCCGCAGGTTTCAGGGGGAGCTGGTGCGCACGCAGCCCCCAGGCCCAGCCTGGGGACACACAGGCCCAGCATCTGACCCCCGGCACAGACGCAGTTCTGACCGTGCGCCCCTCCCCACCAGGCCGGTTTCAGAAAAGTGGGCCCACCTGGAGCGGACGCCATTCAGCTCTGAATCCAGCAGAGGCTCATTCTCTTGCGATCATGGTTTTGATTCGCACCCATGCCCTGAAGCTAGCTACTCGATGCTGCCCCCCCCCCCCCCCCGCCCCCCTGCCCCGAGCCACACGGAGCCCCAGGCTGCACGCGCGGAGCTTACAATCTGGTGCCTCGAGGAGACGTGGCCAGCTCCCGCTCAGCCGCGGGGTCTCAGTGCAAGTGCGTGTGTCTTCACTGACCTGTTCTGCCTGCTAGGCAGTGGAGGGGACCTTCCCCACACTCCCACCACACCAAGGGGCCATCTAGGGCCACCAGCCTCCTGGGGTTCTCCCCACACACCTGGATGGACTTGAGCTTGAGGACGAGGTTCCGCCAGGCCTTCCTCTCCATCCGCCCCTACACTGGGGGCACCTGGTCAAGGCTGAAAGGTTCTGCCGAGCATCTAGGCTGGGTCTAGAAGAGCGTTTTGTCCCTGGCGCTGGGGGCAGGAGCAGGAGGGAAGCGAATGTCATTTCTGACTCAAGATTGCCTGAGACCACCTTTTAAAAAACAATCTGTAAAGCGAAGTTGAATCTGCTACACTTTCCAAGCAGCAAATGAGCACGGAGCCTCGCCTCCCCTTGCAGGTCCGACCAGGCGGTGTGCCGGGCACTGCAGTCTCATCCTCGCCTTGGGATGTCCCAGGAGCTCAGCTGGAGCCGCCCCCCCCCCCCAAGGTGACAAAACTGCAGCTGGGAGAGGGGTGTGACCAGCCCAGGTCAGAGGGCTGGAAGGACCAGGCCGGTGCCAAGTGAAGCCTCCCGCCTGTGAGCCCTGGGTCTGTCATGGTTCTGTCCGAGGACACAGACTATCTGGACGGAGCAGCGGGAGCCGCAGCTCCCTGGGCTGGTTCCAGCCGAGCTCGGGGACGACACCGCACTCGGGGCCTGACTCAGCCAGGCCACCTGGACAGGCGGCAGGATGGAAACCGGCCTGTCTGGTGACATCGCCATCTGCTTAGGAAACACATTTGAGCTCAATCAGAATACATATCAGGTTAAAGTAATGAGAAAATGTTTATCTGTCACTAAGTTAGAGAAGATTTTTCTTAAAAGCTACCACCCGCCCCACTGAAGGAAGTAAGGGCCTCCCCACGGTTGCGGGCAGGGGCTGGGGGTGGTCCAGCCCTTGCGGGGGTCCGTCTGCCATTCTGTCGGGAGGCCTGGCCGGGCTCATCCCCTTTGACCTGCTAATTCCACTCTAGGAACCGACCTTGAGGAGATACTCAGAGGTCAGACAAGACTGGATGTGAGGTCGTTCATTGCTGTATATTTGCTTAAAAAACTGAAAAGAACCTATCTAAAACCAGGAACAGTTAATTGAATTATGGTATAGCCATACAACAGAGTATTAGCTAGTCTATTATTAAAATCACATTTTTGAAGCATAGTTAATAAAACAGTAAATGCTAACGACATAAAATTCAGTGGTGCAAGCATATGCTATTGCAAAAATAACACAATTCCAACTGGTGTCCCGTGTAGAGAGAAAGCAGGAAAGAACAAAAGTGCGTAGGTTTGGGAAAATGCTAGTGAGTATCCCAGCTATGTCAGCAGGGGATATATTCAGGAGGTGACTGCGTACATGGGACACACGCATGTCCCACGTGGGGTGCCATGCAGGGTCCCAGAGGGAGCAGAGCGGCCCACCGTGTGCCTGACCCCTGCCCTGCCTCTTGTCGCAGCCCCCAGGGTGGGGCCCCCCCTTCAGAGCCAAGCAGACTGTCCTTCCTGGAACAGGGGTCCTAGGGCGCTGCTGCTTCGACGTCACGAGGAAGCAGAGCGAGACGCCCATGGTGGGAGGTCAGAGGCCAGGTGGGAGACACAGCCCGGGCAGACCGTCCGTGAAGAGGCTGCTGCTGGCCTTCCCAGCACCCCTTGGGCCTGACACTGGCATCACTTTTATTTGAACTTCCTTGAAGGGATTTCTGCTTCTTGCAAACAAATAATTACTGAATTAGGATAAAATTATTTTAAAATTAGTGTTGTAAGAAAATCCAAAATAAACTACAGAGTAGTAAATTTAATAAGTGACATTTGGCAAGACCGATGAATGCAAGGTCGATATACAACCATATTTCTGTAACTGTAATGATTAGTTTACGGAACTTTAAAAACTCTACCGTTTACAGTAGTGTGAAATGCATCAAATGCCTAGGAAGAAAGCCACCGCAGGTGTGAGGCACATCTGCCCAGGGAGCCGCACAACCGTCCCAGGAGAAAATGTGACAATCGGTGGAGGCATACCCCATACTCACGGGTTGGAAAACCACAGTGCAAAGACCTCAGTTCTCCCTAGAATGAGCCGGATTGAGAGTCATCACGATCAAAATCCAGCAGGCTGTGTTCTTGAAGTGGACAAGCTGACTGAAATGTACGTAGAAGCGTGGATGACTGGGGGGCAGCCACGGGGATCCCCAGAGCACAGAGCCAGGGGCCCCGAACACCTGTCTCGGTCAGCTCGCCTGCGCGGACAAGAGGCCACCAACCGGGGCGCTGAGACAACAGACAGGTCTTTCTCCCAGTTCCGGATGCCTCAAGTCCAAGACCAGGGGGCAGGCAGGCTCTGTTCCCAGTGAGGCCCCTTCCTGGCTTGCGGAGGACAGCTGCTTCTCGCTGTGGCCTCCTGTGGCACGGAGAGGAAGGGCTTTGACCTCGTCTAAGGGCACTCTTCCTGTCGTGTCCCCCCCACCCCCCGATCAGTCCAAACACAATCACCCCACAGGCCCTGCCTCCAGGTACCAGCACTCCTGGGATTAGGGCTTCAACGCTGAGTGGGGACGGGGGCACAACCAGCCCATCAGGCCGCCCGACAGGGTTTGCTCTGAGACCATAATGTTAGGACAGACGGTCCTGGGGCCAGTCTAGGTGCAGGGCTGAATGGAGCGGAGTTCAGGAGCAGGCCCCGTGCACCTGCCCTGGGTGAGTCACCCAGCCCCTCGGCACGCTTCGGGGACCACCCTCTCGTCAATGCTGTGCCGGCTGATGCAGGCACACGGTGGTGAACAAAGCAATGCCCAGTTCACGTGTGCAAACGTGCGAACTAGCACGGTCGGCGCACTCAGACGTGACCCCTCCACAGCTGTGGAGGCACAGGAGCCGCGCTCAGGGACACAGGGGACGGGGGCGGTGAAGACAGTCGAGTGAAGGCCCAGGACGCCTGAGCTGCCGCAGCAATGAGACAGAGAGCAGAGGACCCAGCGGCTGGGGCGGCGGCGGCAGGACCTCCCACGGGCAGAGGCAAACCCAGCCCGATCCCGTCCCAGTCCCTGGGCTTGTGCGGCTAGCCGGCATCCCTGCCCTGGGCAGCGTGGGTGCCGTGGCGCCAGCCCTCGTGGGGAGCCCACAGAGAAGGCCCTCTGTGAGGACCAGCTGTGCCGAGGAGACCTAAATAAAGTGAAAGATGCCCCCGTTCATGGGCCGGAGGACAGCGTCACTAGGATGACAATGCACACCACACTTGAGGACAGATTCGATGCAACCCTTGTCCGAAGCAAAGCCAGCTTCTGTCGGAATGGACGAGCTGATCTTAAAAGTCACACAGGCCCTCTCTGGTGTGGCTCGGTTGGTTGGAGCGCGGTCCCGTAACTGAAGGGTCGCCAGTTTGATTCCCCGTTGGGGCACATGCCTGGGTTGTGGGCTCGATCCCCAGTTGGGGCACGTGTGGGAGGCAGCCGATCGGTGTTTCACTCTCGCATCGATGTTTCTCTCTTCTTTCCCCTCTCTCCCCAATGAGAGTAAAATAAACCTTTAAAAACAAGTCACAGGGTATTGCACAGAACCCAGAGTAACTAACGATCTTGAAAAAGAAGAGCAGAGTCAGAGAGTCGGAGAGCTCCCACTTCCTAACTTCCACACTGACTACAGAAAGAGGGATCAAGAGAGTGTGCCCCCAGCCCCGGAGAGACGTACAGAACGAGAGCCCGGACACTGTCCCTTGCATCGCCGGCTGACTGGCTTCAGCGAGGGCACCGAGACCGCCACCACGGCCCCTTGATGGGACAGGAGAGTCTCTCCCACACACGGGGCCGGCACAACTGTCCAGCTACGAGCAAAAGACTGCAAACAGGACACCTCGCTCGCACCACGCACAGAACTGACTCACAGACTGAAAAGTAAGCGCTAAGCTATGACACTCAAACGTGTCTTTATGACTTCAGATTTGACAATGGATGTGACAGGGACTTGGCAATGGTGTGTGAAACATCTCAGATGTGACACCAGATGTACGAGCCACAAAAAACAGATCAGCTAGACTTCGTCAACATTACAAGCACCTGTGTTTCAAAAGACACCGCCGAGGAAGTGAAAAGACAGCCGATGGATCAGGAGAAACTGTGGAAATCACGTATCTGACACAGGTCTTGGATCTGAACTATATAAAAAAACACTTAGAAATAATAAAAAGGCAGATGACTCCATTTAAAAATGGGCAAGTGCCCTGAACAGACATTTCTTCAAAGAAGACACACAGAAGGGCCACGAGCCCGGGGCAAGATGCTGGACGTCACTGGTTGTCAGGGAAACACCGACGGAAACCACAGTAAGACGCCACCGCCCACCCGCCCGGTTGGCTGCAATAAAAAGTCAGACGTGACAGGTGCTGGGGAGGACGTGGAGACCCCTGGACCCGTGCGCACGGCTGTTGGGAATGTGGAAAGGCGCTGCCCCTTGAGACAGCCCGGCGGTCTCTCCAGCAGTTAAACCCAGCGCTGCCTGGACCCAGCCACCCCAGGGGACGTGAAGACAAGCGTTTGCACAAAGACCTGCAAACGCACGTTTGTGGCAACGTCGTTCACGGAATCCGACAGGTGGAAGCAGCCACACAGCCACTGCGGGTCGATTTTTGAAGTCCGGTGTACCCCCCGATGGAGTGTATTCAGCCATAAGAAGAACCAAGCTCTCACACGTGCTACATCACGAATGAACCTGGAAAACACGCTACGTGAAGGAAGCCAACCACACACAAGAACACATATTACGTGTTCCCCTTTATAGGAAACGTCCAGAATAGGCAAATCTGCGGAGACAGAAAGCATGTGAGTGCTGCTCGGGGTGGGAACGACGGACAGCCCACGGCGCCCGGGGGAGGGCTTCTGTTCGAGGTGAGGAGAATGTTCTGAGATTGACTGTGGCAATGGCCGCGTGTATCTGTGAATACACTAAAAACCGTGGAATTGTACATTTTCAATGGGTGAACTGTATGGATGTGAATTATTTCTCAATAAAGCTGTTATAGAAAAAGTCTTGTGCTTTTATCAAAGCATAAAAGAAAATCAGCACTGCTCTTCATGGGGAATTAAGGCTTTTGGTTTTCTGGGGAAACCGTTTTTCCTGGAGCCAGTGGCGCAGACTCAAGTCCCCGGGCAGCCGGGGACCCGTGGCTCCTGCTCTCGGCGCTCAGGCAGGGCACGTGCCATCCCGGCCGCCCACTCCAGAGGAGTGGCTCCTGGGTGCCCACACGCCACAGCAGGGGAAAGTGGTCAGAGGCACTGCTCCTCGGCCCTCCGAGGCCTGGCTGGAGTCCAGCCCCCTTCTGAGGGCGGGGACCTGTAGGAGCACGAGCCTCAGCCTTCTCATCCCCGAGATGGGCGCATGCCCCGCCGGCACAGGCTGCGGCACGTCCAAGCGAGAGGCCGAGTAAGCTGTCCAGTGCTGCCCTTGGGCGACAGGCGGGGCCTGCAGGCGGCTTTGGGCCACCCTTCGCCCGGCTCTGATCTGGGTGGGAAACCAAGAAAGGGACAGAGGAGGGAAGACGATAAATGACGCGTTTGTATGGGTTTCAGAAGTTTGATTCTGAAGGCAGTTGGTTCTACGGGCGCTAGAGTGTCTCCTCGACCAAGACAAGGTCCCCCGAGGATGTGAGAGGACTGTGCGTGAGGAACGGCCGGACCCCCTGGGGTCGCTGCAGGGCCTTGGGGTGAGGCAGGGAGCGAAAGGAGAAAACACACAGGGAAAACCCAAACTGCTCTCGGGCACTGGAACACCGCAGAGGGGATTTTTCCTCCTCTCGGACGCTAAGGGGGGTCTGAGACTCGGAGCCACTGACCCGGACCTTTGGGGGGAAATGGGAGTGGAGCCCGGTGCACGAGGGGCCCTGCGGAGCGGCCCCAGGTTCCCGAGATGCTCAGAGACACGCGGTGACGCACCTGATCTGACGGCCAGGACAGTGGCAGCGGGAGGGTCGCTGCTGAACAGAACCTGCTGCCCAGACCAGTCTGTGCCTGGAGACTCGCTGGGCGGGACGCCAAGTGCACCGTGGGGGCGCTGCGCCGAGAGAGACTTTGACAAATAGATGCACACAGGTCTTGGACACCTGGCCGAGGACAGCCGCCCCAACCTTTGCCTGAGGACACTTCCCTGGGCTGCATCAGAGGCCAGAGATGCCCCATGTGGGGTGGAGCGTCCATCGGCACAAAGCTGGCGGGCTGCATCTTCTTCCAATGGTTTGGCCACCTGTGAGCTGAACAGAAGCCCAGGGCAGCCGTGGGGTCTGGCAGGCCGTGGATGTAGGTGGCCAGGGAGGCCCCAGGGCTCCCTGCAGAACCGGCCCATCATGGCCCTGCACCCTGTTGCAGATGGAATGAGGGTCCCTTACGGGTGGGCCAGGGTCCCGCCAGGAGCCTGGGCACCCTGAGGTATCACCATCATCGTTCGACACAACCGAGGCGTCACTTTGGTGTGTTCTTGTCACCGAACCGCCTTCATCAGCCCAGGAACCCCTGGGTCGGCCGGCAGGCCTTGAACACGCGCGGCCACGTTGCGCTGAGACACATGCCGTGTGTGGCAGCCTCTCCTGCCACCTGCAGAGCGAGTGGCCTCGTCACCCCCAGTGCCATTTTAACAGTCTGGTTCTGCGCCCTGAATTCAGGGGACAGCTGGAGACTCTAGGGACATTTTTGGAGGGAGGCCTTTTTAGCATCACACAGAGGACGTCTCGCCTCTGAAGAGGCTGGCTGGTAACCAAGGCCGGCTGGTTAGTGGGAGACACGAGAACTCAGAACCGCCGCAGAGCACTCAAAAAGTAATCGTGTCCCACGGAACGGTGTGAGCTGCAAAAGCGAGAAGCACTTTAGGGTCCGGGTTTCCTCCCACGTTCAGCCATGGGGGCGGCAGCGCCAAGCCTGGGGCGGCAAATGCCTTCGCTGCGTGATGGTGGCCGCGCCCTTACCTGGGCCGGTGGCCCATGCGTGGGGACGGACGAGGGCACAGCACCTCCAACCCTAACAGACGTGTGAGGGGACCACTGTCTTCATCCTCCTGTTTCATTCTTCCACACCTCAGAGCCGGGGGCGGGGAGATGGCTGCAAACACCCCGCTGCGCTCTGCTTTAGGGAAGTTATTTTCCTTCCAAAGGGCGTCACTTCTCTGCGTGGGACAGATGCTGCACTGTGCTGCTGGGGGGCGAGTGCTGGTGGGGGCTGCCATTCATTGCCCAGGGTTCAGAGGCTGCGATCGGGCAGGCCCGCTGCAAGTCGGTCGGCAGTGGGGGGGCCGAGGGAGGGGCACGGTGGAAGGCGGACAGAGCCCGGGTCAACCAGCGCTCCCTGCGACTAGGAAGCCCCGGGGGCAGGAGTGGGCCCACCGTGGGCTGCAGCAGCCAGCCGGGTTTCCTCCTGGAACTTTTCTAATCAGAATGGATCTCGCTGTCAGGAAGGCTAGAGGCCGTCAGAGGTGAGCTATGGCGAAGGCAGCTTCCCAGACATGCAGCCCGGTACAGCCCGGTGCACGTGAACTTCTGTTTTTCCCAAGTCTAACAAGAATCAATATTTAAGATTATGCAATGTCCGTACCAGCTCGAAGTAGCTGCCAACCCAAGGACAAGGGGTGGATAATTTACAATGCAAGGAACCCATTCTTTCTGAGAGGGGGAAGGGAAGAATCAAGATTTAAGCTTTTTATCCTGGGCTGAACTTTTCTCCTCCATTCTTAATGGCACCAGACGTAAATAAACCATCCATTTCGTCCTCAAGAACGGTCTGGGTGCTTTGCACAGGCTCTGAACAAAACGATAGGTCGGTGCCGGTGCCGGGTGCCGGGTCCGGGCCGCAACCGCAGTCTCCACATCACTCAGTCTCACGCGCGCCACACACCGCAGGGCCCCCTGCCCTGGCGGCACCTGCCCCGCAGTCTGCCGCCCCTACAACCGTAGGGCAGCGCAAGCCCTTCTATTGTCAGCTACTAATGGCTCTTCGGCCCCGCGTTTTTAATGTGAAGATTAAATATTTATAAAGTCCTCATCAGTGGCATCCTGTGTGCATCCCCCCTGAGCCCCCCCTTCCGAAGCCGCAGCCAGCCATGCTCACTCACGTGAGGTCAGAGGTCGCAGGTCAAGCGAGCAGGCGGCAGCATCTGCTGTCACCAGGGCCTGGGCCCTTATTTATGGGGCAGGGCTTGTTCCTTTGTCTCCCGTTCCGGGAACCACTGGCCTCTGCTACCTGATAGGTGACCTGCCAGGTGGCCCACCAGGTGGCCACCTGGACACTGGCCATTTCAGGGTGTCTCTAGGGGAAGCAGGAAGCAGCGCCTTTTCCCACCACCTGGAGTAAACGACAAGGAGAGAAGGGTCTGAGCAAAGAATAGCCTGGCAGGCAGGACCTCTCCACACCTTGCCAGGGGCAGGGGAGGGCCACCTGGATCCCCAGGGGAATGGGCGGGAGCCCGGGACACTGACAGGGGCCACATGCAGCTTTGGTCTTGGCCTACACCGGGCCACTCCCTCACCTTGCTTCTTTCTTCACCCCTGGGCGTCAGCAGGTTGGCCTCAGTGGCTGTGACCAGCTGTCTCTGCCCAGAGGGCGGCAGCTTGGGCTGACCTTGACCACCAGCCAGGGTAGGCCGGGACTGCGGCCGAGGTCTCACTGAGCAGGCAGCAGGACGAGGCACATGGTGTGGACCATGGGCTGGGATGGATGGAGGCGTCGGCAGCAGGGTCTTGCAGGGTGACCAGGGAAGAAGGGGCACTCCCCAGCCTTAGTCAGCAGCCCGTGGACCCTCAGGGCATGAGGGGTCCTGGAGCAGGGCCTGGGGGCTGGTGGTGGGGATGGCCAGCCAGGAACACGATGTGCCACTGGCATGCCACGGTACTGGCAGGGTCTGGTGAGCACCGCCATGGGTTTTAAACGGGGTGTGTGTACCTGTGTACCCAGGCATGGTCCGGACCCCTGGGGACGGGCTCAAGGGGCTGAGGCAGTAGAGGTGAGCCCCAGAGGGAGGGTGGGAGGCAGGGCCTGGACAGGGAGGAGGCCACTGTGGATAGACAGATGGGCAGTGGGAGGGAAATGAGAGAGAGCAGCCACCCGGGGTGGGACGAAGCAGAACTGCACACCAGCTGCTCTGCACCCATCTGCTCAGGGGTCTCTGCCTTGGGACGCCCTGGAAGGCACATGCACCCCCTCCCATGCAGTGAGGGTCCTTAGTCCAGAACCAGGAGGTCCAGGGAGGGTGCTCCCAGCCCTGATGCGGGAGCAGGACACACCCGGGGCAACTCGGGGTGAGCTCATGACCTTGGGGACATGGTCCCCCCACCAGAGGAGTGGGATAGTGAGGTCCGCCTGTCCCTTACGGGGCTGTTAACCAGCCAGGTGGGATGGCAGAGACTGGCATGCCTCGATGGAGCCATTGAGTGGCGGTGATTGGTGCTGGTGACCGAGGGGTGGACAGGGCCCATGTGTGCTGGACACCAGGGGAACGCACTCCCTCAGCCCCTGGGAGCTGCGGGGGTTGGTGGTAGTGGCCCGGCTGTGGCACGAGTCACAAGCTGTAGGCCGGTCAGGGTGGCAAGGGGAAGGCACCAAGCTCACCTACTGCTGGTGACTTGAGGAAGGACGGTGAGGCACTGACAGCCTGGTTCTTGGCATCTGGAACTTTCCTGTGCTCTGGGCAGAGGGCAGGAGAGGCTACCACCTGTCCTGGCTGTACGATCCCTTGGGGAGACTCAGGTGCTGGCCTGTCGGAAGGCCACTTGTCCCCACGGGCCCAGGTCTCAGCAGCGGGGTGTCCACGCCTGTCTGTCCGCACCTGTCTGCCCCCTCGAGGGGCTCCCGAGAGTGTCCGTGAGACGAACGACGTCCCCCCAGGAGCGTTGTGAACCGTACGTGCTGCCCATGTGTGAAGGCTGATCCTGTTTCCCCACCTCAGTGACGCACAGGTGCCTCTTCCAGCTCCCGCGGTCAAGGCGAGCCCCATCCTTCCTCAGAATGTCCTGGGGACACCCACACAGAGCAAGGGCGGCATCAACAGCTCGTGGCGGAAACAGGCCTGCTGTCCCCATGGGTGTGACGCTGCCCTTGCTCCATCGGACCGCAGGCAGTTCTTGGGGTGTCTTCCCTGGGCTCCTGTCAGCCAGGGGGGGCCGTGAACGTGAACCCTGGATCGGGAAAGTCCGCATCTCCGGGACAGGATGCGAGAGGCCTGAGACACTGTGCCTAAGGGGGTGCATTGATGAGGGGACATCAGTTGTCCCCGAGACAGGCCTGGTGGGGCCTCCACAGGGAGACCAGGCCGGAGAGCAGCCTGTGGCAACTGCGTCTGAAGGCCCGTGGGGTGGCCGCTCTGCCCGCTGCGGTGTGACGAGCACTGACTTCTTTAGTGCCTCTTGGAGCCCCGGCGCTCCCCACGCACTTACTGGGAAGTGCCTGAGACCAAACTGAAGACAGGCCCAACGAGGAGAAGGAACCCAAGTGCGCGGGCATCTCAGGGCTTCAGAGCGAATGGGGAGAGACGCTGGACACCAAGCCACCCCCAATTCCAGACTCTTAAGGAAGGTGCCCACTCCCTGCAATAGCCGGCCGCTGCCCCCCAGAAAAACCGGAACTGGGAGGGGAGTGTGGGTGCTGACGGTGAAGCCTGGGGCTCTCAGGGCAGGATCTGAGTGGACATGCAGACACGCTCACTGTGCCCTGGGCCCCCTCCAGGCACACGCTCTCTGGCCCTGCCCTCCCCCACCCCTTCCTACAGCTGCCACCACATAGCCCCCGCAGGCACAGCTGGGACACGCATCAGGCCCCTGGGGACCACCACCCGTGGCCCCGGAGCTTGTTGGAGGAGAACACCCAGCACCCCCAGGCCCTCCAGACTCTCCAAAAACCAAACCATTTCCAATGACATCAAACTTGCAGGAAAGCTGGCAGAATGCAAGTGCTGGAGAGAACCTGGTCTCTCTTCCTGGCTCACGGGCTGCTCCAAGCATCGCGCTGAGCCCCGCTGGTCTTCGTGTGTTTGTTTCTGAACTGCTTACCAGGAAGGAATGGCATGCAGTGGGCTTTTGGCCCCCGCTGCTCAGTGAGAGTCCCTCCGCAGAGACCTGGGCAGAGTTGCCAACCTGGTGAGCACAGCACCAACACACCACGCCCACCCGCTGCTCCGGCTCCAGCTGTGCCGGCTACCCGGCCCTGTCCTGCCCTGCATCTCCCCTGAGCACGCAGGGTCCCATCCAGCGGCAGGTGTGACCGTCATTTGCCACATTGCTTTAGCCTCTTTCCTTCTAGAACTTTCTCTTAGCCTTTGTCTCCTCTGACAAAATCCAGGGTTTCACAGCAGTTTCACCCTGGGCTGCCGTGGGGCTAGGAGAACCTGCTCACGTCCCCCACATGCACGGGCCAGCCATCCTCTCGGCCTCCAGCCCCTCGGCTCACAGGCTCACGGCAGAGGCAGCATTCCCCCCCAACCCCTCACTGAGGCGTGCAGGTGTCTGTGAAGCCCACGGACCACTGAACCCTGGGGCACTCAGGGCCAACTCCCGGCTGGGCTGCACCCCTGGAGTCACTGATGAGCAAGGAAGCCGAGTTGGCCAGTTGACACTCAGCTAAGAGTGAACTGGACGAGGACTGACATCAAGGAGATCTGGTTCTGCCCTGGGGGCTGTTCCCGGGGGCCTGTGAGCAGAAGCAGCACACAGAGCCCAGGGGAGCCCAGGTGGGTGGAGCAGCCTCTGAAACAGCTGGCCTCTCACAGCCTGCCAGCTGTGGCAACACATGGAAGAGAGAGAGCAGGGTGCTGGGAAGAGAAACACAAGGAGGGGCCTTTGTACAAGAAGGTATTGGTCAGAGCAAAAGGCAGGAAGGCCCTCGGGCCAGGTCCCGGCCGCTGCCTCTGGCTGGGCAGAGCTCTCCCGTTGGTTGGGTCTCCATCTCCCACAGCAAGACCGCCCGTGAATATGCAGAGGAAGATGTGGGGAGTTGGGGTCAGAGCTGCAGAGAGAGTGGCCTGCCGTGGGTGGTGGCAGAACCAGGGACAAGAGCATCACCAGCAGTTAACTTGGAAAACAGAAAATGCACCTGAAGGACTTGTCGATACGGATAAACACATTTCTAGGAAGATTGCCGAAAGCACCAATAAATTTCCTGCAGCTGTGCGGGACGTGCGGGCGAGAGGTGAGCTAAAACAACCCCCCCAAACAAACAAACAAACAAACAGCCCCCTGCTGTCTGCAAGCTGAATTTAGAGGGAATCAAAACTAGCTCGCTGGCTGAAGAATAAACGTATTTCACATGTTCTCTTTGAACAGTGAGGGAAATATTCCCAGAGGAAGAAATGGCCTCAGAGTAAAGACTGAATCAAGTGTGTGGCTGCAGGACCTCCCCGGATGTAAGGCGGCGCCCTGCAGACGCTCTCAGTGGGGAAAGGGGCACCTGAGGGCCGAGGGGCATCGCTCAGTAGACGCCTGATGCGCCCACAGCAGAGGGAGCCCGTCTTCAGGAGCCGTGGTCGTGAGCTCTGGGGGCCGGGAGGCAACTCCTGTCGGATTCATAGGAGACCCACAACACGTTTAACACACTCAGACTAGTGAGAGCACCTGCTTGGGCGCAGGAAAGGCGTCTGATGAAATTCAGCTCGTTTGTCTGCAGACTCTCCGCAAGGGAGACGCGGAAGGGGGCGTGCGTTTCCACGAGAAACCCACAGCTAGCACCTGCTCGGCGGCGTGGACCCGCACGATTTCCCCCTAAAGGTGGGGACGTGGCAAGATCGTCCACGCCTATCCGACCGCCACTTTTCTAAGACAAAGACAGGAACGGCATAAACCTGGGAGAGGAAGACGAAAGACTCTTTCTCACCCTCAGGCCCCGTGATTACATATGGGGCAGGTCCTAAGTAACGGAAGGGAAAAGTAGGAGAACTGGTTAGCAGATTGTTAACAGTTGTAATATCCAAGGACAAACCACAAATCAACTGAGCCAAGGTCAGGAAAGAAAAGGAACGCGGGAGCAACTGTCACGGGCGGGGACGGGATGAGTGAGCGGGACCCGATGCCTTGGATGGGATCCCAGAGCAGAGCAAGAACGCAGTGAAGATGTCTTCCTTTTCATGCGTGTCCCAGCCTCACCGAAGGCAGCTGGGCCACGTCTACATGGGAACACTTCATATTATCTTTGCCGCTCTTCTTTAAGTCTCAGCCATATCAAAATGAAAAGTTTCGACACAAGAGAAGATGGCAGCGGAGGCCGCCCGGGCGCACCGGAGCCACGGGACTCCGGAGGCGGCTGCAGCGCTGGCCACTCTTGTCGGGCCCCTGTTCCCTTCCTCATCTAGAAGTTAGTCTGGTAGCTCGGCCCTTCCACTTCCAAAGACTCTGCGGCTACTTAACCTCCTAGAACACATCTCTGGCAGCTTCAGAAAATGCCCACCGTTACGTTGGCGGGTCCCATGTCTCTAACACGTACAAGTGACAGAGGAGCTGCTTCCCGGGCGTGTGAAGAGCCCCTGCCACTCAGTACAGAAACGGCGAATTTAAAACCGAGGAAGCAGCCAACAGCCCATCACCGAGCCCCGTATAAAAACGGCCAGGAACCACACAGACGTGTTCAGTGCCACGGGTCACCCCCTAGGGGTGAGATGAAAAAGAATGACGACCCCCAAGGCCACATCTATTGCTGGTATGACCACCACGGAAAGCTCACTCCATCTGTACAGGTACCCGTGTACTATGCACACGCCTTGAGAAGCACACACGCCTGCCCACAGAGGACTCACACGCAAAGGTCTACGCAGCTTTAATTATAAAAGCTAAAAGCTAGAATAATTCCGAGTCCACCAACAGAAGAATAGCCAACCTGTGGTGTGTTCTCACGGTGGAACAGGGTGTGGCAATGAACATGAGCTTGAATACAGGCAACCGCACAGCCGGACCTCAGACCACGATGAGTGTGGGCGGCCTGAGCCAGAGTGTGCCGGCCTGAGCCCGCGGGCAGGGGGCTCTCCTGGAACCGACCCCTGGCCGGGAGGGTGGGGGGACATTCTGGGAGTGATGGAAACGTTCTTGGTGTTTAAAAAATTTTAAATGGTGGCAAAACATACATAAAAGTCACCACGTTAACCACACAGCTCAGTGGTGTTGAGTGTGTTCTCGATGTTGTACAAGCACCGCCTACCCCCCCTCCCACCCCCGTGTGTATTTACGACTTCTGTTCATATCCATCTGTTCACGGAAGGGGAGGCTGTTGCCACCTTCCGGCTCCTGTGAAGCTTGCTGCTGTGAACACGCGTGTGCAGCCACCAAGGGAAGTTCCGTTTCTCAACTGGGGTGTCTGTCACACATTTCAAACCCATCGGATGGCACACTTACAATCTGCACACCACAGGACAGGCTTGGGGTGCTGACCTTCACTGCCTCTGCACCCCCACCTCTGCTGCCCCAGTCTGGGGGTGGGGGAGGACAGCCACCTCCCGCCTTCCCCACCAGGCCATCTGGGGAGCCCTAGGCTTTCAGGGACCCTGGTGGCTGGCCCCACGTGCCTCACAGAACTCAGGGCTTTGCCTGGTCACCCCCAGATTTTTGCTCTGCAGCTGGGCCCTGGAGCAGGCTGTCTCCCTGGGCTGGCCACGCCATGAGTGCGGGGCCAGTGGCCTGTGCCGAGTCATCCCCCAGGCGCCCGAGCGGCGAGCGTCAGCCCCTCCCGGCTCTGGGGGACGACTCGGCACTCGGGTATTTAACAGATCCACAGTGGAGCCTGAACGGGCACGCGGCCCCTCGCCTCCCCGACGGGAGCCCCGCGCCACAGTCATAAAGAGAAGCAGCGGGAGTCGTGGCCCAGATACGAAAGCAGCCGCTCGGCGGGAGAGGAGGAGCCGAAAGCTCTCTCCAGGGGCCCCCTGCCTGCTCCTGAGCTAATTCTTTCCTGAGTAAGTTTGATCTGTCCTCAAAAATAATTAAAGCCGCGTGCACTTCCGTGAAGACAAGTGGGACAGGGATCCTGGAGGCGCTCGAGCTCGCCCGGCCATGGTCGCCTGCCTGCGGGGGCAGAGTCTCAGGCTCAGGCTGTGGTCCCTCCACCCCTGTCCCACATGCTGGGAGTGGGCAAGTCCCTGCCGTGGGTAAGTCCCGGCGGCCTTTCCAAGGAAGCAGCAGTGTGACATCCTGGGCCGCAGCAGAACCTCAGCCCGCAGCTCCCTGGGCTCCCCAGGGCAGGCAGAGAGGAGCTCAGGCCTAAGCAAGCACAGCTGTCTAGCCTGCGGCCAGGAGCCACCAAGAGGGCCCCTTAGGGACCTGTCCCAGCCAAGTGTCCATCGTGGCAGGTCAGGGACAATGATGGGCCTCAGGACTGGCGGGTCCTCCTGTGGGGTCTCCCAGCTTGTTTCTGAAGACCACAGGAGCTGTAAAAAGGCTGCCGCCCACAGCCCTGGCGTGGCTCCGGGTCTCTCTGCCTGGGGTCAAGGGTCAGGGCCACTTTCCACCCAGGACCAACTGGGAAGGGCTCTCACACACCCACTCAAGAAGGCTGGCCCATGGGGCAGAGGGGGCCTTTGCTGTCCTTGAGTCCTTCAAGTACTTTCAATTTTCCAAGTTGGTTTTCAAAGCGCCTTTTTATCTCCCCCATAAATTGAACTTTAAGGACGGTTATTTGATATACAAAGCACACAATTTGTCACTGGTTAATTCCTTAAACGATATGCCAGCATTCGGAGAATGGATATATTAGCACTTTGTAAATGTTACAACCTGTCCACAAACTACCACTGTCAATTATTACCCACGCCAGCACCTTCGGAACCCCTTTGCCTTGTGGAACTGCCATGCCATGGGGTGCAGTGGGGACCTCTGTCTGTGTAACACCCAAAAGGAGGCCTTCCTAGTCCAGGGGAAGAGTGAGGTGACGGGACCAGGGGGTTGTGCCAACGCCGTGAGCCCGGAGAACCTCAGCCGACACCGGACGGACGGCACCTGGGGGAAACTTGGCAACCACAGAGAAGAGGCCGGGGAGGGACCACCGAGTGAGGCCAGAGTCGGGGCGAGAGGGGGCCAGGCCGCAGCGGTGGCTGCCTCCCAGGGGCAGACCACACAGCTGGCCACGCTCACACCGTTCGGAGCGAAGGGCTGGTGCCGCCTGAGGAGAGCTGTGTGCCGAGTGGGTGGGCAGATGGGGGTCTCCATCCTGCCAGGGGTGGGCAAAGCCTGTGTTTCCCCAACTTTTCTCGGCCTAGTTAGCCATTTCGGGGAGTGGGGAACTGAAAGACGCATTTACTTTTAAGCGGACTTTACTTTTTCAGCCCTCTCTTTAGGGGTTCACAGAGCATCGTTTCTCAAAATTACCAGGAAGACCTGGAAACGGTCTTTTCACAGAATTTGCTCACATCTCGCTTCCCTTCTGGACCGGTGGCCTCTGTCCACAGGAAGGGCACCTGTCCTCACCGCGCCATTGAACCAAGGCCGGGAAGACATCCTGTCGCCTCTGAGGAGGATGGCAGGAAGCGACGCCTGTTCAGAAAACGGCACCGTTATCGCCCAATTGCTGCCAGGCGCCACCTGGGTTCGGAGGTTCCTGCAAAGGAGACGGGCCCCATGCAGCCACCCACAGCCAAAGGACACCCTACGGGAGAGAAGTCAAAGTCAGTGACACGCAGCTCAGCTCACCAGAGACAGCGCCGTGACTTCGAAAACAAAATAAAGCTATTTTCGGGAAAGCGCGTAAGTTTTGTAGTTAAAGTGGGGCCTTACTTAAGTATTTTCCCTTACCTGACTTCCTTTTCTACGTTCTAAATTAAAACCTGACATTTTTTAGGAAGAATTTCAAACACACCAAGTAAACTAGGTCACACCAAGCTCCGCCCCCGAGAACGTCCTTTCTCCAGGTAAAACTGGTCAACTATTATTTATTTAATTTATTGGGGTGACACGGGCTCGCAAAACCATCCGAGTTTCAAGTGTACAAGTCAACAGAGCATCACCTGCATCATGCATCCCTCGCCCCAAGCCAAGTCTCCTTCGGCCCCCTTTGCACCGCTCCTGCCCCGCCCCCTTCCCTCTGGCCGGCAGCACCCTGTTGTCCCTGTGTGTGTGTGTGTCTCTCTCTCTCATACACACACACACACACACTCACCATGTTTTTTTGCTTAATCCCTTCACCTTCTTTCATCCAGGACCCTAAACCCCTCCCCATACAAATCTTAACTACACACGTTTGACGAATAATAGATACACTCGCTCAACCTACATCTGTGTTAAGATACATTGTCGCCACCCCAGAAAGTGCCCTCACGGTACTCCCTAAGTAACCACCGACCGCCTCTGTCAGGCCACCAGCCTCCTGAACGCTTTTCGCCACAGAGCGACTTTGGGTCTGCCCGAACGCCACGTAAGTGAAGTCGCAGTGTTCACACTGCCCCGCAGCCGGCTTCTTCGCTCACACGGCCAGCGTGCCTGAGAGCCCCTCGGGCTGGTGCATGGGCGGCTCATTCCTCTTCACCCTGAGCAGCATCTCACTGAGTGTGCGACACACCGCAGATCGTTGGTCCGTGCTGTGCCGGGCGCCGTGTTGGCTACTTCCAGGTCTGCGCCACTGTGAGTGCATCCGCCGGTCTTCCAGCTCTGTCCTTACGAAGGTCCCGTTGACCCCATAGGTGACGAGCATTTCCAGAGTTTTACACGTCTGGACGATTTCCATAAACTCTTGTGGGGACTGTGATTGGAATTACGTTGGAATTCTAGATTGATTGTGAGAGAACTGACATCGTAACAGTATTGATTTTCTGATCCGTGAACCTACTACATCCATCTCCCTATTCATTCTGATCTTTAATTTCTCTAGGAAATATTTTGTAGTTCGCAGTAGAGAGAGCTTGCACATCATTCATTACATCTATTTCTAAATCTGTTTTGTTTTTCGATTCAGTTATAAATAAATAGTATCACTTTTGAGCTTTCCACTTGTTTCCAGCTGTTTGCTGACAGAGTGAAGGAGTACATCGGCCTTTGGCACGTTGGCCTCATGTCCACGACGCTGCTGATCCGCCTCGTGGGTTCCGAGGTCCTTTCCTGCCGAGTCACGAGGACGTATGCAGTGCAGCGCCTGCAGGGGACGGTTTCAGTTCTTTGTCTCCCATCGTCAGGATCCGTTCCCCGGTTCCCCGTTTCCCCGCTGCACTGGCGACCCGGTCTGTGCTGAGCGGAAGTGGTGGGAGCAGACATCGCCTGCTCCCTCGTCTCTGGGGGGGAGCCTGGCAACATTTCTCAGATGCTTTCGTTGGGCTGAGAAACTTCCTGTGTATTCCTAGATTTTTGAGGGCTGAGTATTTTCAAATGCTTTTCCTGCATCTATGGAGACGACTTCTTTTCTGCGTTATCCTGTGAACGAGGGAAATTATACGCACACCAAACCAACCTTGCATTTCTGGCACAGACCCACTGATGCTCGCTTTTCTTCACGAGGGTTCTGTGGAAGATTTTTTTGCACCTAAGTTCATAAAAGATATTGGCTTACAGTATTTTTCCGGTGATATCTTTGCCAGGCTTTGCTCTAAAGGTTCTTAATGTTTCAAGTTTGCTTTATTCAGATTTTCACAATCCGAGACTCAAAGGCAAATATAACCAGAAAAGAGAGCGGAAGACAACGTCCCGGTCGCATTACAACACGGTATTGTTGCTCCCTTCTGAAAGGGGCGCGGGGAGTAGAGCTGAGCGAGCAGGGACGGTGAGGTGAGGACGCCAGCCGTGGCTTGGGGGCTCCTCATGCCCCCATTTACGATGCCTGACCACGGACTTAACTCCTCCTCAAAAGTCTTCCTCTGATTAGAGTCTTAGGTGAGAACGGGTTTCTAGCTGCTGTGGAAACTGCTGGGAAAGTCCACTTATTTTCTCAGAAAATGTTGAAAGCAGGCATATCAAGTGCTGTGTGTAATAAATGGTATGTTAAAGGTGGTTGAAAGACGTAGTTACCACATTTAGCGCCACTGGTCTCCTCAGATGCTCCATGCTGAGGGCCTACTATGTGCGTGAAGTGGCTGGGGGCCTGCGGGCGGTGGCCAGAGGGAAGCGGTCCTGCTTCCACAGAGCCTTGAGTCTGGCAGGTGGCCACCTACAGTGAGCACAGAGAGGTGTCCCTGGCCCAGCACAGGGCTGGGAGGGCAGTGTTGGGGACAGTGATGATGATGTGGGTGAAAAGCAGGACCAGGACTTGGCAGTGTCGGAGGGAGAGGGGCGGGAGGGTGGGCAGGGAGGAAGACAGAAGTGGGGGGCGGGGCGGTGAGGGCCGTGATGGACACTGATCCATCCAGGACTCCGGGGGCAGGCCTGCAGGCTGCCGCCCACCGTCTGCCGTCTGGACCAGGGAGCCCTGCTCCCTGCCTGCTAGGGGCTCCTGGGAGGGCGGCCCCGTGCCTGCTCTCTGACACCTACTGCGAGGCTCTCCAAGCAGTGGACATCACAACGACCCCCTGGCAGTTGCTAGGGTAACCATACTCTAAGATAAACAGCGGAGCAAATTAATCACAGCCTGAGATGTGGGGAACTTCCTCAGGCACCAGCTTAGTGACTTTCTGTGGTGACGACGTAGGCAGGTTCCACGCTCTCGTCTGACGTTTGAGCGTGAAAAGAAATCACAAGGCCAATTGTATCAAGTCCTCGGATCACCTGGTTCACTCAGGGTGACTAGGTCCACGTGGGCAGATCCAGACCTTGGGTGGACAGCTGGGGCCCTTCGTTGCGGAGGTCAAGGGCATCTACGGAGAAGGCAGGTTTTGTCATCCACCCCAAACACTGCGTCCAGAACCTGTACCCCGTGCACAGACTTGTAAGGTGCCAGGTTACACGAGGCTTCCGGGTCTGCTCTCAACCCTTTTCCGTCTCCGGGCATCTCTGTGACTCGAAATGATCTTACGGACGTCCCTCTTCTTCACGATCTTCTCCACGAGAACGTAAGCCCCCCTGGGGCTGGGCCGACCCCCTTCCTGAACACAGTCACACGCCGAGGCCCCAGAGCTGCGCCTGGTCCGGGCGAACTCTCATGCCCTTGTTGGAGCGGAAACGGGCCCTGGAGGGTGAGAGGGCCGCTGACGGGCGTCGCGGGCTGGGTGGGGGTCCCTTCCACAGTGCCCAGCTCCCCTTCCTTGGGGCGACGTGAAAACTTTGGTCAAAAGGCCTGACTCAGGCGCCCATCCTTGCTAGAATCTATGGGCCTTGGCGAGCTTCAAACCCAAGCCTCAGTTTCCCTGCGGTAAGGGGATGTCCTCCCCTCGTAGCGCCGGAGGACTCAGGAAGCACAGGTCACGGCACTGATAAGATTCCGGGAGATGCCAGAGGGCTGCCCGCGGACACGGTGTGGCCGCCCCAGGCCCGCGTTCCGTGGGGACGGGCGCTCGCAGGTCTGCTTCTGTTATTCAGGGATTTTTTATAGGAAACTGTGACAAAGGGTGGGAATTGCACTTTAAAAGGTTGCTCCACAACCGAGGTATCAGTGTGAGCTACTTAGTAAAAGAGAAAAGAAAGCTTTCCTCATCTGGAGTGCCAGTCAATTTACATCAACACGCTACTCAGGAGAGTACGTGTGTGGACTGTTTTGGGACACAAGTCCCAAAGGGACGGAAACTGGGGGGTTCCCTCCATTCTGATGCTGAAATGTGATCCAAGATGAACTTGGCAAGTGTTTGTATAAAGCGGTGGCGTGGGGCCGTGGAACACAGAGGCGGTGGCTGGGGTGGGGGGCGGCCTTTCCATTTGCTTCCCGACCTACATGGAGCTGCTGACTTCAATCTGCTGCTATTTCCCACCTGCTGAACACCTGCCACCAGGGGGGAGGATGCTCGGTTATTCCCCTGCTGACCCTCCACGCCCTTCACCTGAACTTGAAGTAGAGCCAGGCTTCCCAGGAGGACAGACAGACACACATGGACCCATGCTCTGACCACGGGTAACATTGCCAGCCCTGGAGTCCCGCCAGAGAGAAAGAAGTGGCCTTGGGGAACTGCTGACCCAAGGCCACCCCTGGGCATCATGGGGCCCAGAGCCCAGGAACGAGCAGCTGCCCGGGGCTGGAGGCCAGCCCGAGGGTGGAGGGCTGTTGGTCTGTCGGTCTGTTGGAGGCCCACTGCAGACAAGGCGTTCCGCGAGGCAAGGCTGAGGCAGCCCTGATGCAGCCAGAACAAGAGGCACCTGAGCTGGGGGCTGTGGCAGCAGGGGGCCAGCAGGGAAGCCAGCTCCGGCGTCATCCAGCTCAGACCCTCCCTGCCAGGGATAGAATGTCCTGGATTTGGCTTTGGCGCCCAGGCCAGGACTGGAGCCTTAGCGCAAGGCACGCTGTCCCCTGCGTCATCTTCAGCGTTGGAACTGGGGCTGTGTGGACTGGCAGCCGGGGTCCTGCTGGCACACGTCCCCTCACAGGAGTTAACACACGCATGTGCCCGGCGTCTGTCATTCACCCCACGGTGAGCTCTGTTTTCACTCTCAAGCCTAAGAAGCCTGGGCGCACCAGCGGCTCACCTCTGGGGCCCCGGGAATGGATGGACCGAGAGGGCAGCTCTGGGGCGCAGTTGTCCCCGTGGGCAGGCCAGCGCTCTCACGCAGCCACCCCCCGACAGACCCCCAAACAGCAGGAGTTTGATGCTTAAAATCAAGTCCATCCCACCAGGTAGTAACCACACAGACGCGTGATTGATGGCGGCAAATAACGGTTCTCGGTTTTACGGGGAGCGTGCCTTCGAGGAAAGCCGGAGATGAATAAAAGATACGAGGACGCATCAAATGCCGCGCGAGGACAACATACACAAGCAGTACATTAAGCATTATGGAGGACGATAAAGATGGGGACGGAGCAGGCAGCCGGGCCGCGCCTGGCCTCCTCCTCATGGTCCCTCACTCCTGGGGACAGCTCGTTAGCTGGAAAATCTGAGCGGGTTAATTCTACTGCCTCGTCTGCGCTATATTACAAGGGCCTGGGTACACGCTCGGCCACCAGCGCCCCGCTCGCCGGCCCCGGGCGCCCCTCCACGCAGAGTGCCGTGTCAACGAAAATGCAACAGTGACATTTCGCTCTCTCTCTCAATTACATGTGGGCTTTTCACTGCCGGCATGAAACATACATTGTGCTCCGGCGGGCTGCGTTGGCCCAGGTCAGCGGGAACTCATTGTCCTTTTCGCGGCAGAACAAGAGTACGGACATCTGTAAGACGTGCTGTAAATAATCCGAGTGGTGGAGATAGAGTGCTGGGCGGGGGCGGGGGGGGGGGGGGAGGTAGCCGGGCAGGCGGGGGACCGAGGGCGGGAGTGGGGCCGGGGGACAGAAGGATGGTAGAGATTTACTGAACGCTAACCCAGAGTCCTGGGCTTGCCTGGGGAAGGTTCGCGGAATGTCTGGTGTCACTGAAGGGGAAATAAATATTTGGCAGGATCCACAAGAGCCTCCAGCCGCAGTGCCGCTGCAGCCTGAGAGTCCGTCCAGAAGAGAGTCCAGCAGGGACGGAGGCGGGCCCGTGCCCGCTCTGCCTCGAGAGCCAGCCCCGTGCGTGGTGTGGCCGCGAATTCTAATGGGGGTGGCGGGAGGCCACAGCTCCAAGAGTCACTGAGTCACACGCCGGGCAGTTTGAATTGATAAGTGTAACTGGTGTGGGGGGGTCAACCTGCACGAGGATTGGGGACACAGAAGGGCCAGCCGGGTGCCACCCCCTGCTGCCTGCCGCGAACCTCGGGCCTTTGAAGGCTGCGTGTGAGCAAATCAAAGGTGCGTCTGACAGCCAGTCTGGGAGCAGCTCTTCTCTGGAGGAGAGATTTTTCACGGAAAAGAAAATTTGGCGACAGGCAGGGGACTGTGTGGATGACAAAGGACTACAAATGAGGGAGAAAGCCTGAAGGAGATTCTGCCCAGGCAGAGGCGAGGCTCCCGAGGTCCCCTTGGGCTTCTCGTCTCCTACCTGTGTTGGCCGCACAGGCTGCGTGTGTGTGTGTGTGTGTGTGTGTGTGTGTGGAAGTGGCACCAGCTGGGCCCTCATGTGTGCATGGACCTGTCTGCTCACCCCCTGCGTCTCCCCAGTGGGGAGACCGTCGGAGGGAGAACGGAGAGACACCTGCCCGGTGCTGCTTCCCTAGGTGTGAAGCGCCCGGACGCTCCCTGAAGCTGCGGGCAGCCCTGCCTCTGCCCCGCGCCCAGCAGGGCTTCCCTGCCACCCCGAACTCTCTGCCCTTAAAGACAGAGCCTCCTTCCCTTTGGTCCTGCCCAGAGAAGTGAGCATGTGATTTCGATTTGAAATTAGAAGTCATGTCTGAATAACAGAGCGGCATTCTCATTTCCTAATACCCCGGCTTTTACTACTTTGCATTCAACTGTGAAAAGTCTTTTAAAACTCGGAACAGCAGTAAAACTTGAATGAATTTTTGACCCATTATTGCGTAGCGGGTGTGCCTTCCAAGTTGGAGAGACTGCCAAGTTCTCCCCACCTAATATTTCCACTTTAATTGTGCCACTTGAGAAATTTACGTGCCTCAAAATATGGCATGAATCTTACGCTTATTGCAGTATCATTAGCAGCAACATTTAAGCAACATCTGTGTGCCATAGAACTAATTGAGGTAGCAGAAGTGGCAGCTGTAAATCCACAGGAAGACGGCAGTTTGTACCCAGCACTGCTGAGCTAGCTGCTAACTGTCAGCCTGTCCCCGCAATCTGGACTCGAGGACCACGGCACAGGCTCACAGTGTCCAAGAAAATACCGCGAGGAGGCTAATGATCCTATTAACCACTTTGCTGCACCAATTTGGCTGTTTTTCCAGTTTCCTTGTTGAATTTCATTATAAATTTCTCCATTCCTGTAAAAAGTCCAGTATGAGCCGTGTCTGACTTTAAACTACTTACCTGGGCCGAGAAACCCATGTCTGGCCAGAGCAAATGGAGGATTGATTTTCTTGTTATTTAATAATTCTGCTCCCCCCTCCTACGACTCCTTTCAATTGCTTAAAAATTTTTATCACACATGCCTCTGTAAAAAATAACTTTAAAATCCCTACTAATGCTGATATTTAAAGCAATGGCATTTTCTTCCCGTGGACATAACATTTTCAATAATCAATACAAGATGGCAACCATAATTTATTACTGGCGGGGGGTGGAGAGAGAGGGGAGGAGCGACCACCGAGTGCACAGCCAGCAGCTGGCTGGGGGGATGAGCAGCTTGGGCTGTCTGAGGGGCCGGGGAGCGTCCCTACCACCTCCCTGGGCTCCCACACCCTGGCTGCCGGGGCCGGAGGCGGGGAGGCCAGCCACACCCTGGCTCAGACCCCGAAGACACTGCCTTCCTTCGATATTAAAAAAAATAACATGGATTCTTCCACACGGAGAGCAAGCTAAGTTGGGAGCAATCACCGAGATGCCTTTTTTTCCCCTCTTTGTGGGAAAATTGTGGGCGCCGGAGCCAGTGAGTTTATTCAGAATATTGCCTCCTCTGAGCACCCCCCCCCCCCCGAAAACATACGTCTGACACCCCCCCATGGCCGCGCGTTGTGGCTTTAACTCCGGTTCCGCCTGTCTCTGCCTGGCAGGGCGTGGAGGCCTCTCCCCGGGTGCCTGGCCTGGGGACAGCGATGTAACCGGTCTCTTCGGAGGCACTCGAGAGTGCTGGAAATACACAAAGGAAGACCTCCTTCAATCTACGATGACTGGTGTGTTTGCCAACAGCCCGACTTCATTAGAAAATTGGCACGTCCGCCCGGCTGCCTTGTGACACGCCGTTAACCGCGGCCATTTGTTGTCTTAATGCTCAAGGACTCAGGGAACCCACTGATGAGGGAGAAACTGTTTGGAATCCGCTGAACCCCACGCCCGGGGTGGCACGCCGCCTCTCGGTATTGAAAATCAATAGGCACGTGACTGCGGGGAGGTCGGAGGTCTCCGGAATTAACTTCCTGGCACTAAATCACCGGCCCTTGTTTCTTGGTTTATTTTCTAACAATAACACACTTTAAGGAGACCTGGTCAGGAACCAGTTAGGAGGCACAAAGCAGAGACACAGGGGTGCCGGGGGACAGCTGCCGGTTCCTCCTGCCAGCTTGCCGAGTGTCAGGGACAGGGGCTGGAGGCTCCGTCCGGTTTGCAGTTTTTTTTTTTAATGTATTCCTTTTTTTAGTGGTGTTTTAATCTTCACAGAGAAGGGCAAAAAGCCGGTTGGGAAACTACCCATCCCTGACGTATCAAAATAACGCTGCTTACCATTAATGTGGACGCTGTTCCTGCTCCAGGTGTTTCCTGCTAAGTGAGACGTCGGCCCCATGCCTGAGTGTTAGGGCTGTTTCAGCGCAGGGTCCCAGAGCCCCACCCCCACTCGGCGCCTAACGCCCGAGATACTGAGGCCCGGTAGCCGATGGATGGGTGGGTTGCATCTGTTGCCACTCTCATTTCCTAGCATTCTGAGAAATCTAAAGTTGTTAACTTGTTAAAATCCCCATGTCTAGGAGCCCCAGGTAACAAATACATACTAACATCTCCCTTTCCCAGAGCAAAAGCAAATTGGTAAGCAGAGTGGGACTGGGCATCTCTGGATGCCAGCTGTGGTAAAAGGCACCTTCTACCGTCTTCTCCGTTCCAATGACTGCGGAGAGCTGGCCTCGCGTGGACTGGAGTGGAAAGGGGGAGAGTCGTTCGGCGGGCTTTCAGAGAACGGTGGGTGTCCTTCTCTGACTCTCCACTCAAACTCCACGAGCCGGAGTTTCTTCAGGTGTGGCTGCGGTGCAGGAGCAGAAACCCATAGTGGGCTTCTCTGGTCCCCTGCACCCTGCTGGTCCGTCTGCCGTGCGGGAAGGTTCTGGGACCCATGTGGGGTTTCGTGGCATCACGGTGGTCATTTGGAAAGGCCGGTCACGGACCAGGTCTTAGGCAGATCTTCAAACGTTGACAAGTTCCTTACATCATAGAAAAAGTCAGTGTTTGTGAGTATCACCACCCCACGCTCGTCACAAAGGCCCTCAAGTATCCAGAGTACTTAAGTATCGCACAGTAGCAGATACAAGTCTTTAAAAGTTCTAATTTTCATTCAAAGACATACATTTTTATCATCCATAATAAATACTGTCAGTTGCTTTCCTCGAAGGGACAGGTTTACTTCATTCGCTGCTGAGAAAATTTCTAGCACACACAGGTCTGGGTGACCGTTGTCGGCCACTGTCTTTTAGCACTGAGCCTGTCAAAGCTGGCGGCCGCCTGGATGGATGACCTGTCCCCTCATGCACAGCCCCTCCTCCTGGGCTCCTCGGATGGTCCTGGGGTCGTTCTGGTTCCTTGAGTGATGACACATTATAACCTAGCTCTTGCCCGTGAGGTGAGGTGCTGAGCCTGGGAGGTTCTGCAGGTGACGGTCCCATGGGACCCACGGCACCTCGTGTCTCTGGGCCACAGGTATGAGAACTCTTGGGGGCCAACCCTGTTCCCAAACCTAAGGCCTGTGGGTAGGAGGCCCCACAGTCCAGGCCCTGTGAGGCCGGGCCATCTGGTCCCCCATCCTATTCATAAGTCTGGTTGGCAAGAGGGGTCCCCTGAACAGAGACTGAGGTGTAAGCATTGCTGAGAGGGATGGGACTCCCTTCGGGGGCAGCTACCAAGCTGCTGGGACAACTCAAACCGGCGCAGTCTGCAAAGGGAAGCGTAGGGGCCTCCCTGCAGCAGGCCAGGCCCCGCCCCCAGCATGTGCCAGTTGCTGAGACTGCCGCAGGTGGGCCCCTCCCTCCTGAGGGCTTGCCATGGGCCCTCCCAGCTGCTCTACCAGGTGTGAGACCCCCTTACACCAAGCTAGTCCAAGGGGGCCGGCACGAGCCGTTGCTGGAGCCGCCCTAAATCTGGGCTTCCTGACACGATCTGGGGCAAAATGCTTCCCTTTTCTGTGCATGTGGGGGATGGGGGGAGCCATTTAGGCTGTTGTGAGAGTTGTCAGTTTTGACTGAGAATGAAAATGCTGACTTTGTTGGCGGTGCTACATACTTCTAAACCACCTTTCCAAGATGCCCGTGGGAAACAAGTGTTCACAGCAGAGACGTGGGTGCCGCCGGTTGGAAGGCGAACCCCCGATGGCCTGACCAGACGAGCCTGAGGCTCTGGTGCTCCGGCTGCAGGGTGTAGGCGAGGAAACTGCAGAAGGCCACAGGGCTGGAGATGCCCACGGTTGCCCTGGAGTGAGTGACCTGCCGGACGGTCCCGGATTAGCTGGCTTTTCACCTCCACTGGGCCCTGGTGCGTCTCTGTGTTGTCTGCAAAAAACCACAAGCACGATTTTTTTCATGTTGAAGACAGTTCTTCTCAGAAATGTCTTCTTGGAGCTGGTGTGTCTAAGCCAGAGCCCTGTCAGGGTGGGTCTGGACGTTCAGCCACCGGACGCGTGACGTGGGCTTCCTTCCCCTGAAGCCGGGATCCATGCCGCTAACTGCGGCTGGCAGCGTCCCTGCTGTGCCTGCATCTCCAGGACTGGCTCACGGTTATCTTTGGCCGGGGACGCAGCTCTGCGAACTGGCTGGTGTGAGTTCCCGTGGTGAGGAGGGCTTCCAGAGGGTCCTTCGGAGGGTCGTCACCGTGATCTTAAATGCAGATGTTGTCCCTGTGGTTAAAGAGAGATTAATGGTCCGCTGACAGCCCCACATGTGCTTAGGCAGCGAGCACCGACGAGAACATGCAACCGTCTACTTGGTTTCCAAGAGTGTCAGTGGAAAACCCATGCCCACGGGTGGCCAGAGTGGCCCTGGGGCTTGCCTAGGGCCAGGGCACCTCTTCTGAGCAACTTCCCAGCTGCGAAGGAAGCTCAGCATCTGTCCTTCAAACAGGAGGACAGTTGGCATTGCCGAGAGCTGGCTGTGTCCATGCGGCCTTGCTTCGCCGCCTCCCGGCTGGAGAGGACCAGCAGCGCCACCAGCTCTGTTCTGGAGAGGAGGAAGCTGAGGGTCACCCGGTCTGTGCAGGCCCGCCTTCACCTGGGCCTTCACATGGGCCACACCTGGGCCCCGCCCAGGCCAGCCTGCAGGTGTGAATCCAGTCACGATTAGGCCACCTTAGTCCACTGCCTGCTTCCCTGGGGCCAGAGGTCACCGCCACCCAGGTCCGGGGTCAGTCGGCTAATCCCTTGTCTCTGTCCCAGGTCCCTTAATTCTGCAAAGGGGCTCAGGCCTCACTTCCACCGGCCCCGAGGCCTTGGCACCGCCCGCCCGGCTTCTGCCACTGCCTCAGCTGTCTCCTGCAAGGAGCTGGGCCCGCGGCTCTGACAGGGATGTGGTGACAGTGTCAATACCAGGAGGACTGGCCGATTACAATCCACACCTGAATTTCTTATATTTTCAAAGTGTTTTACACTAATTAGTTAGTCCGGTTAGCTCTAAGGATTAGCAGCTTCTCTAACAAGACACAGCGACTTTAAGTGACTTACCTAATTATGTAAAACACAGGGGCGTGGGGACGAGGCAGCAGGCTTCTCTGCTCCAGGCTGGGCCTTGCTGCCAGGCCGAGGTGGCTGCCGGCCCTCTGTTCTCGTGGGTCCCCAGGGAACAGGGGGCAGGTGACGCAGGCCTGACCTGGACAGAAGTGTTGACTGCTGATGCTGGTGGAGGGCTATGTGAGGGCCCATTCTCGCCTCAGGGCCTGCTCTCCTCATGGTCTATATCCCTTGCTAGATGTGGCACTGTCCCCCTGCACAGGGACTCAGAGGCCATGGCAGCCAGAGTTCAGACCCAGCATGATGGGCTCCAGCTGAGAGGCATGCCAGAAGGCCCTGTGTCCAGAGAGAAGGCCCCAGAGCCTTCTGGGGGTAGGAGGAGGGAAAGGAAGAGGTGATTGGGGAAGAGGAGGAGGAAGAGGAAGAAGAGGAGGAGGAGGAGCAGGAGGAACAGCAGGAAGAGGAGGGGCAGGAGGACACCCGTAGCACCGGGAAGGCCCCGCCAACAACACAAGTCCCTGCCCCGTCCTCCCGAAGACAGTTCACCTGCACCCGAGACCGATCTGCCGGAAAGTACGGACCACCCGCCACGCTGCCGCCTGGCCGCCTGGCTCAGAAGGCAGATGTCCGCGCCCGCAGCTCCACGCCTCTTGGGGCTGCCACACTGAGAGGAGCCGTTCCCCAGCACAGAGCAACGGCCCGTAAACGAACAACGCGTGTTCCCGGCTGGGACATGATGTCCTGGTCTGGAGCTGGAGCCGGCTGATCTCTGGCCGGCCAGCAACGGCCCGCCCAGACGCCCTGTGCAGCAGCTCACCTCAGATGCCACTGCGCCCACGCAGCGCGCTGTCAGAGGCCTCTGGCTGTGGCCCCGAGAGGCCCAGGTACGTGTGCTTGGGACTGGGTCACTCAGAACCTACAGTGGGGGACACAACTGGCCCTTGATGTCAACACACACCTCCTGTGTGCCCCTGCAGGGCGGCTGGTGGCTTTGCTTCTCTCCGGGTGGGAGGAAGAATGGGCTGAGCTCCGGCACACCCAGGCACAGGTGGGCAGGGGCCGGTGGAAGGACAGCGTTTTCACGTCCCTCCTTGGGGACAGAGCACAGGAGGGGAGGGGGGTGAGGCACACGCAGCTTCCCCCGGAGATGTGCGAGTTAAATCGGCCAGTTGTGAGCAGCTTGGCTTGTCCCAGGACCGCACCGCTCACTCCAGCACAATGACAAAGTGTTGAGTTTTGAGCTGAACGGACCTTCACCTTTAGGCCACTGCCGACCCTCACGCTGGCCACCCCCTGGCACTCTGTTGCCACCAAAGAGGCTCTTCCCTCAGTCCCGTGGTCAATCCCGGACTGCCTGAGGACCCTGTGGTCAGGGGGGCTGGGACATGAGGCAGCAGACCAGGTACAGCTGGGAGGGGAGATGGGACAGACCAAAGGCCACCTCCCGATCCTCCAGGGGCTCTCCCCCCGCCCCCTCCAGGTGTGGGAAGCTCTGCCAAGTGCCCTTGGGAGGAGGAGCCAGTGGGAAGCTTCACTCGAGGACCCTGCAGCCCCTCCCCGGCTGCTCAGGGGCACAGCACAGGCATTCAAGTCCTTGTGTCCAAGTGACCAGGAGCAAGAGGGGCCCTGCGTCACTGAGGGGGAGCCCTTTCCCGGCTCTAAGAATTCTTGTTCTGTGACCATATTCTGAATCCTGGCTCAAAAGCACCGATTTACAGCCTGTGATTTCCCATGAAAATAAATGAAAACTCACCTTGCCGCCCTGGGAAGCTCCTTGGGAACCACCCTCTTCAAACGGAGGACTTCTTTTTAGGAGCGTAGGAGCCCCTGCCAGCCTGCCGCCACCGATCGGGGGGCCTGGTCCGGCTGGCGGCCTGTGGCTGAGCTCCGCACCGGGCGTCAGTGGGCAGGCCCAGCGTTCTCGGAAACCCTGCCCGCTGCCGCCGGTGCGTGTGTGCATGTTGGGGTGCATGTGTGCATGTTGGGAGGTGTGTGTGCATGTTGGGATGCATGTGTGCATGTTGGGATGCGTGTGTGCATGTTGGGGTGCATATGTTGGGGTGTGTGTATGGACAGCTTGACCCTGAGAAAGCAGGGAAGGGGCAAGACCAAGCTGTCTGCCCCACTCTGTCCCTGTGCCCAGGCCCCAGGCCTGATACACGGCCACCGAGAACCTTACAAAGAACCAAGAAGCTGCTCGGAGCGCTGTGCAGGCTTGTGGGGACCATGGGGACCGTGAGGAAGCCGCGGTCATTTCAGCCTCCCTGTGGCAGTGGCTGCCCTGCCCTGTTACCACTGAGGCAGAGCCCACTGCAGCCACGGGCCGCTCTGTCCTGCACCCTCACACCGCGGCGACACCGGCTCGCCGAGGGTCCCAGCTCCTCCGTCCACCAACAGCATGTCCCCGAGACCCACCAGGACCCAGCTCCCTTACCACTGGCACCCCCATTTTCAGGACCGACCCTAATTGCCATCCATGTGGAACTTTTCAACACAGCAAACGTTCGCGAGGAACTTGAAAGGCTCCTAATGACGGCCTTTCATCCATCAAGGCGCCGCCAGGCTGGCCTCGGCGGCCGTGAGCCCCTCGCCGCCCAGCCTGCCTGCCCAGCCCAGCCCAGGGCTGCCCGGAGCTGGCCGGGTGACGCAGGCCAGACGCTCCCCATCTGTCGGCAGCTGGAGCCACGGGGCCGGGGCCCTGGGCGGCTGTCCTCAGTCACTGAGACGCGTCGGTCCCTGCAGTTCCTCCAGCTGTGGGCCCGGCTTCCAACTGCCACCCCCTCCTTCAGACAGACAGACGGACAGAGGCTGCTGGGCAGAGTTCCGTTTAAATCCCAATGTCTTTCCAACTGATAACGGGAAGTATTGATGTGAGCTTCAGCTTTCCAAACGCAGACTTTCCATCAAACGTCCACGAACAGGAAAGAAAACCCCCATATGGGCTGAGGGAGACCGAAAGAAGCTAACCCCATCCGCGGGCGCCCTCTGCCCCTTGCCACGACCGCACGGCAGTGTGGCCGCACGCACGCCAGCGACACAGGGCCCGAGGGTGCCCAGCGCCCTGAGGCCGTGGCGACACGTTCTGTTTTCTGATTGGTCTTTGGGGAAAAGCTTTTGAGTGAAATAAAACTTTTTTTTATCCCTGTGTGTCCTACATGAAGCCCGTTTACTTATCACTTTCCAGTCTTCCCACGGGCAGCTGGAGAGCGGACCGGCACGAAGACCTTTGGCAAGTTCAGAGTGCAAGGGACAGTTTTCACACGGATTTGGCGGTGGCATCTCGGCTGCTCCCACGGCGGCCCTGCTGGCTGTGGTCCCGGCTGCGGACACACCGCAGCAGGCACGCTGGTGCAGAGGAGATGGGAGGGGATGTGGCCCAGGGGGCCTGTTGGTCCTTCGAGGGACCTGAGGGCTGCTGAGCGACTCTGCTGGGTCAGAGGTGCACGTGTGCTAACAATCCCGCTCAGGTATCCATCTGCTCGCGAGGCCGCTCGCTTCCTCAGCAACCCGACCCTCCGGCCACCACGTGCTGCACTCTTCCTGCAAGCGCCCCCACACCCCGTCCCGGATCCGGCCTTGGCCCAGGCAAGACCCCCCACGTTCAGACAATAAGATTTTCTTCTTTGACTGTCAGGGGCTCGGGCTGCACGGTGGTTTCATCCCTGGATGCAGCCACAGGACCCGGCGAAGGAGGCGGTCATCGAGGAGGAAGAGGGACCCGAAGAAGAACCCCACGGCCCTGCATGACAATCGCCTTCGTGTGGCCAGGGCACCTGGTCCATTGTGACTGAGGCTCTGACACACACACAGTTTCCGAACCTCCCCCCACCTGGGCTCTGCAAAAAGGTGAGGACGAAACGTGCCAGCCAGGCTGCTGCGTGTAGCCGCCTGCCACACCGCCCACGGGACCCGTGTCTGCGTCCAAAGCGCCACGCACAGGAAGGCTGGGGAAGCCAACCCTTGGGGGACCCGGGCCGAGGCCCAAGCAGCATCCCTGCATTTCTTTGTGCCTTCCACGCCTGTTTTCATAAACGGAGCTGCGGCACCGAGCGGCAGCAGCTCCAGACGACCACGGGGCCTCTGCAGAGCTCACCTGTGGAGCGAACCCACCACGCAGTGTGCGCCCTGCTCTGCCTCTGTCGGCGGGAAGCTGGGGCGTTTGTCCAGCTTGCTGTGACAGCACGGAGGGAGCCCGGGAGGCAGGAAACTGCGTGCAGATTTGCGCTGAACCAGGCCCCGCAGGCTGCGGCGGCTGAGTCCCACCGGGGTCCAGGGCCTTGCCGGCTGCACGTGGCCGGCTCAGCCCGGGACCCTTCTGCAGAGCCCACTGGGGGTCTGGCAGTCAGTGTGGGAGGCTCCCTCGTGCGAGGGGCCATGCTCCGTGGGCCCAGGGAGCAGCCTCTGCGCGAAGCACACGGGCACTTTGGGGCGTCTGGGGCATTGTCAGGGTCTGGCAGTGCCACCGGGCGGCCCGTGTCTCTGTCAGCAGCCCCGATGGCATGACGCGCTCAGTGAGACTGTCACAGAGCCCATGCGAGAGTCCCACCTGCTGCCCATGTTCCATCCGTCCTCAGCCCAAGTGGTGACCGGGTCTCCCGATCATAGCCGAGCGCACTGCTATGGCGCCCTCTGTTGGAAAGCACTCGGACAAAACCCTCCTGCGGCCACAGGGCCGGCTGAGGCTGCTGCCCACGGGGAGCCGGGCTCCTGCTCTCAGGGCACTGGGCGCAGGCCCCGCTGGGGGCGCTTGGCGACCGCCAGTTATGGAGAGAAGGCTGTTCCTGGGAGAACTGAGAACACGACCCCCAAGCGCAAAGTGCCCCCCAGGCCGCCATCCTCTTCCCCGTGCGCCAGCAGCAGAGCCGGCCTGCTCTCACAGCGAGAGCTGCACGGCGGGGAAGGGACTTAGCTTGCCTCAAAACCGAAGTCCCAAGAAGGGCCCAAGTCAGCAGGTGACAGGCTAGTGCTCACGCCACCTCGTTTCTGAGGGGAAAGCCCAGGACTGCCCTGGCTGTGCAGACAGAGGACCTGGGAACTGGTGAGCTGGCGAGGAGGGCCTAGCGCCACCTTGCGCCGGCGACCTGTTCTTCTGCGGGCAAGTAACGCAAAACACGAAACACCAACCAACCACTCGGCCGGGCTGAGTTCCCACCCCGGTCTCTGGTGACATGCACACACCACCTGAGGTGCTCTGCTGTGGCGGGTGCTGTCCCAGGGGCCCCTGGCAGAAACACGGCTTTCCAGTGAGCAGCTGGGTACAGTTTATTGTCCCCATAGCTCACAGGCTGTACTTATTTGCCCACACGCACAGCTACAAGTGTCGCTCCACTTTTCAGAGACAGCTGAATGTAAGCCAAGATGACAACGTGATAATGAAGGATCAGACTGTGGTACATGGATGTAGGAGACGGTCCCCGGGGCCCCGGCGCCAGGGGCTGACCCACCTTGTGCGTGACCTCTGACTTCTAGGCTTGACCTTGGGGCACCGTCTGCAGTCCGCTAATGCCAGGAGCTGGGGACAAACTCCACCCCCGTGTGAGTTGCCTCTTTAGCCACAGCCACGCCCACAGGGTGGCTGATGTTTCCAAATCGTGTTGACAGCTGGTTACTTTCTGTTGCGTCCACACGGATTGGAGGTGGCCGCGCTGGGCACCAGCTTTCCCGGCAGCTGGGCAAACAGAGCTACAAAACCTCCGTGCCCACCATTCCTGCAGCTGCCCCTTCCTCACCGAGGCATGAGTGTGAGCCAGTGTCCCGCACCCTGCACAGCCAGGAGGGAAGGTGGGGACACGCTGGGTGGTCAGCTTCTCAGGGGGACAGCCAAGGCCACGGCCTGGGGAGGGCTGTGTGGGCTGAGGCCCGGTGGCCGTGGCCCTGGTGGTCATAGCCAGCCCTGGTGGCAGCCAGCTGTTCCCCGTGGGCACTGACGTGTCCCAGTCCCCTCCCCACCACAGGCTGAACAGACACTAGAACTGGGACAACAGAGGGCGAGACGGGGACACACTGCACGCAGAACAGCGGCCCTGCGCCCTCCCTGCAGCCAGCGGCCGAGACCAGGAAGGCAGGACAGGACACGCGTCACAGGACACAGCAGCTCCTTTAATGAGGTGGCGCCTCCACACAGGCTCCTCCGACAGGCCCTGGCACTGCTGCATCACCCACGTCCTTCCCCCCGCAAAGACGCAGGTTCGGCTGGTGGGCTGGGAGCTGCCGGCGCTCCCTGAGGCCCTGCGCCAGGTTCTGGCTGGACAGGAGCCCCCTGCCTGGGCCGTTGCCCCCGCCAGCTGCCTTCATGGCTCAGGAGCCACTCCTTCACGGCCAGGCCCCCGGAGTAGTTGCCCAGGGCTCCGCTGCTGCAGATCACTCGGTGGCAAGGGACGAGGATGGGGACCTGGAAGACAGTGAGGTGGCCCCCATCAGTCTGGGAGCTGGGGAGGCCTTCGGGACGCAAGGGCTGGCCCCTGAGCCCTGTGGTGCAGCCCCTGCCACACCGGGGCTTGTCCACGCTGCCTCAGTGCGCCCCCCCCCCCCCACCCCGCTCCGGTCTCTGTGGTCCCCGCAGGGGCCCGGGGGTAGCTGGGGGCAAAACAAGCCCTGAGGTGAACATGGGGCATCCTCCAGCCAATCCCTGCGCACCAAGATTTGGAAACTTAATCTCATTTGGCGAGAGATTTATAAAGTGCACTCACAAAATTTAAATTATGTTCCAAGAAAGCGGATGGTGTGTAGAGGCCTCTAATCTGAGCAGCAGCAGCAGACCCCACCCCCCGGAGGTGCCTGCAGGGCCACGCCCCTCCACCCCATCCCAGCTCCGTGCCTGCCCCCTCAGCCTCTCCCTGCACCCACCGCTCTGCACTTCCATGGGGCCCTGCCCCAAGTGCCCCTCAGTGAGCAAACACGCGGGGCGTGCCAGGCCTTGAAGGGAAGGCGCTCTCAGGCTCCAGGTCCTGCCCGCCGCCCACCCCCACACCGCCGCAGCTCCGGAGAGAGGAGGTCTGTGCCTGTCCTCCAAGGTCGGTGAAGCAGACCCAGGGGCCAGCCGCTGACAGCTGTGTGTCTGGAGGAAGCAGCGGGGCACGCGTGTGCGGGACTTCTCCCGGTGCCTGGGCTCCTCCGCTCCAGAGAGCCGGGCAGCACACAGCCCACCTGCCTGGATGGTTGTGCGCCCTGCTCTGGGCACCCCGGGCTGCACTGGTCCCTAGAGGTGGCGTGTGCCTGGTGCCTGTCCTGGGCACGGAGCTCAATAATGCCACTGGGGAGAGTAGGCTCTGTGTCCGGAGTGGCACATCGTGACGTTGGGCACTGTCATCCCTAAGTCCCAGTAAGTCCCTTGCCCGAGTTCACATGGCTGTTGGAGACCAAGAAGGACACCCGCCAGGCAGAGGCGGAGCTCCGCCCTCACAGCCCTCCCGGCTCCAGAGGACCCTCCAGGGGATGGCCAGCCAGGTTGGGGGGAGGGCAGGGGACTGGCCAGCCTGCTGAGCAATGGGGTTTGGGAGGAGGGAACCTGACTCCTCCCACAGAATCCTAGTCCGATTCCCACTGGAAGTTTGGGTTGCCACGGTAACGCATGCTGTCTGGGCCTGCGACTTCCTGTTCTATGCAGTTTAACAGAGTGCGTGGCAGCAACCCTGCCAAGTCCCTCCAACCATTCTCACCTCCGAGGAGGGAAACAGACTCTGGAGAACGCGTATTTCCTCGGATGCGGGGGCTTTATCAAACACCACGGTCACATTACAATGGCCTCGAGGTTGGACAGGCTTCGATGTAACACACGACCCAGAAGGAGGTGGGCATTTCAGCGGGTTTGGTTCTGCAGACGTCTGGGCACCTTCTCGTCTCCTACTTGACAGACTTCACACACGGCCTCTGCTTCCCCCCTCCCTCCCGGGGACAAGCTGTGAAATCACGGAAGTGTGTGACGTCAGCCAGGCTGGCTCGCTGTCTGTCACACAGGGAACAGGACGGCTGAAGGGAACCACGGCCATTAACTGTGATTAAGCTGCGGGCCAGTCCTCGCCGGAGCGGGTGACTTACCGAACACGCACTGTTTTACCACCAGAAGTGGGAACACTGCCTCCGTCTCCCTTAACGTTGGCGGCAGGTTTCACACTATTAACATAATGAAACCTGCTACAATTTATCGGGGCCCTAAGGATGTTTCCGAGGAGCGGGATCCTCCGTGCCCTCTCTCCTTCAGTGGCTGTGCTGCCTAAAATGTAGTTTCTATCAATAACCAAGCAGCTCATACCCCAGCTGCCCTGGAACCCCATGCTGTGCAATCTAATTCATCCACTATGCGGACCCATCACTTACACAGCCCGTTTCTCAAAGGCTATAAAACTTCCAAACCCATAGATTTGTCTCCAACAAAAATAACACGAAAGGGCCTTTCAATCAATAGCGGATTCCCTCTGATTCTGGGGCCGGCTGAATATTTCTCCAACTTCGCCTTTGTTCTTGCGGGTAGCAGCCCACAGGGGAGAGCGCTTGTTTCCACTCGCGGCCTCATCAATACCTAAATCCTCGCGAACAAGTGACACTGAGAAGCTGTAATCAATAGCTCCCTGTGCGTTTTTTCTTCTGGTCAAATGGTTCAGCCCCGCTGACAGCCCTGACACTTGGAACACGATGCTAAATCTTTATCAACCACCATCTGGGTGACGGGCAGAGCGCGGCTCGGGGTCATCAAGGCCCGTGGCCGTCTGCGGGTAAACTAGCTCCTCCGGATGCCTCGCGTTTAGAAGAAGGTGGGAAACTCTCCGCGCACCGTATTGATCGCCTTTGAACTGCATTAAGCAAATTCTGTCAGAGGATGAGCGGACGGGGCTTCGTAGGGGAGCGCGGCAGGCGTCTGCAGTCCAGTCCACCAGAAGATGGACCGTCCTCTGCGCCAGGTCAGGGAGAGAGCCTTCTGGAAGGCTGCCCAACCGTCTTCCCCAGGCCAGTGAGTGCCTCCAGGAAAACTTTGGAAAAGTCAGGTGTCTGGGAAGGGACCAGCCTCCCACCCAGCAAACACCGCACCCTCCCCTGGTGAGGGACAGGATGTGATGCTGAGGGCCTCTGCGTCGCTGGGAGCCACCCAAGGGACGTGTGTTCCAGTTTCTGCGTCCAGCTGCGCCCCCCTGCCCCGCCCCCAGATGCGCGGCCACTCTCTTCAGCCAGAACAGAGGCGTCTCCATGATGCGGGTCTCCACGCTGCGCTGTGTGCGTGGGAGCCCACTGTCCGCGCCAAGGGAGGGACACGGCCACGCAGAATGTCCACGCCAGGCACAGTCCAGCCCCAGACTGGCGCCCTTTCCTCCCTTGGGCCTGAGGCACCTCTGGGATCCTGCAGCCCACTCTCAGGAGATTTCCGTTGCTCTGAGGACAGTCATGCGGCCGTCATGCTGGAGTGCCGTCAACTAGCATGTTTCTTGCAGGAGCACCCGATGCACCTGTGCTGTGGCTGGAGGCATCTCTCAGCTTCGGCCGCGCTGGCCCCGGGCAGCCTCTTCAGCAGGGGTGGGTCCCTGCGTGAGCTCCCCGCAGTGCCCGGCGACAGAGGGAGGCCACAGGGAAGCCTGAAGGCCCACCACCACCAGCTGCCTTTGGGGGGGTGTGGTGAGAAAGCGGGGCATCCACAGAAGTTCCTGCTGTGTCCATTGTCACTGCCGGGCTCGGCTCTGGCACTCGACAGGGGCCAACATGAGATCTCTGCACACCTGAGGGTCCGGTGTGTGAATCTCTGACTGGGGCCACACTCGCCAGGGACAGTCAGAGGCGAGCTGCAGGGGTGAGTGTCGTGTTGGGCACAGGACAATAAATGTCCCTGAACACTGCCACGAGCACGATGGCCGAATGGCCACGGCGTCCCCACTGCGGAAGGAACCGCAGGAGCAGAGGCAGGCGGGGGCTCATTTGTGTCTGTCGGTTGGAGAGCTTGCTTTCACAGCAGGCTGTGGGCGCTGCACACACCCGGGGCGCGGATGCACGTGGGGCGTCAGACTGGACGTCCCGGAGGTGGGCAACTCCGCCCGTAGGGCATGGGTGGCAGAAACCCGGCCGGCAGCAGGGACGGAGGGGGAATTCCTACCGGGCCGGCATCCGCAGGGACGCAGCACGTGGGCACAAAAGTGCGTTCGCTCCCAGTGGCCCTGGCACTGGGCACACAGGGGAGCCATGATACCGGCGTCCGGGTGGCCTTCTAACCGAGAGCAACGGGGACCTGAGTCTCAACCTGGAAGAAGACGGGGCCGTCCAAAGGGTGGGGCGTTTACGCTTTATTGGCAAACGTAACAGTACATTTCCAGAAACTTCATTCAGAATCATGCCACATGATCCGTGCAAACTCGGCCCTGGGCGTGGTGGGGTGTATGCTAGCGCTGAGGCCAGCACCCGGCAATGAAACACGGGCAGGGGGTGCGAACAGCTTGCTAACGGGGCCCGTCAGCCCTTGTCACCGAGACCTTGGGATGCGACGAGGGGGGCACGGGAGGTGGACCATGCGTCACATGCTGCTCCAGGCGGCCTGGGCTCTTCGACCTGGCGGAAGGCTGTTCCAGACTAGACGTCCATTCAGTCTGCGCCATCCGCCACGAACTGACTGGAGCTGCTTCTGAGAGAACACTTCAGTTTTGTCCCAGGGATGCCAGCTCTGCCCTGGGCCGCCGGGCCGAGTGGCAGGCGGCGGCGGCCGTGGTGCACAAACGCTGGCCTGCCCCACGCGCTGGGGTGAAAAGAGTTTTGAAAATATACAGCAAAGCCACGGCAGTGTTTTAAAAAGCAGGCCTGATTTAGCAATTTCCCGTCCCGTGATTCCATGCTGCTGTCTGCCCTTTCGGATTGGGTGGCATTCTTCTGTCACATTGGAGACTTGCCTGTGACTGCTAGGACGGCTGCTGTCACTGATGTCACACTGGAGACGTTATGCCACGGCCCCGCCCTGACTCAGGCTGACTTCCTGCCCGAGACGGGACAGCCTCCAGCCCCTTTGTGACCTGACGGGGCCCAGAGGCGCCCTCTGTACTTCTGGGCACGACAGGCACAGCTGCCCCACTCGGCAGCCCCGTGTTTGCGAAGATGTTTTCACGTGGCTGTGAACCCTGCTCTTGGCAAAGCCGGACGCAGACACTCAGGAGGGACAGGGTGTGAAAGAGCATGGGGACAGAGCCAGACACACCTGAATCCAGTGACCATCCCAGGTCACATCAGAGTTAGCGGTCTCTATCTGTCCGGTCTGGGAGCGCTGGGCCTCGGAACAGGAGGTGACTCTGGTGTTGGGGGGGCCCAGCTCGGGAATCCGTCTAGAACGAGAGCTCCAGGAAGTGGGCTTTTCCCTCTGCCGTGTGGCTACCGGGCACCTCGAGGGTCTGCTCACCCCATCCCCAGGCTGCATCCCCGGGCGCTCCCTGCGGCACCAGCACCCTGAGGGGTGGGTCTCTTGGGGGTGGGGTGGGAGTGCTTCTCTGCCACTTTCCCCAAAGTGGGGGGGAGCCCACCCACAGGCACTGCCCACACTCCCCTCCCCCCTGCCCTGAGGCCCCGACACAAACACTTCCTGTCCACCCGTAGCCCCACAGGCTGCCTGGGAAACACACTCACATCGAGTGCCACAGCCCCCACGTGGTGCCCAGGTCTGCCCACCCCCCACCTTCACACTGGCCCGGACTTACGGGGTTGCTTCTCATTGCCCCGCCCACTGCCCTCGCAGCTCTGGGGCTGCCTGCCAGGGCTGCCAGCTGCTGGTAGGAAACCACTTCTCCAAAGTTCACGGCCTTCAGCAGCTTCCACAGCACCTGTCCGGTGAATGAGTCTGGAAGGAAGAGGCAGAAAGAGGTTGTTTGGACAGACGGCTCCAGCAGCTCCGAGGAAATGGCTGCCAGTCCCGAGACAGACACGCAGGGACACAGACGGGGTGTCACCCCCGATTAAAATGCAGCGCCCCGAACGCTCCTGTCACCTGGCCCGAGGGATGTGCACGAGGCAGGGTGCTCCTGACCACCCGCTGCAGACTTGCAGCCTCTCCCATCTCCCACGCCCTGCCGGTGCTCTCCCCACGCGCCGGTGTCTGCACACTAGGGCACCCTGAGCCCTGCTGCTTCCCTCCCCCCTGGGCAGAGACCCAGAAGGAAAGCATCTCGGGCGGGGCTGGGACGCTAGGCCGGTGTCCACATTCGGCCGCGCTCGGACTCCGAACACCCAACCCTGCAGCCGGGGGCCGGCAGGGGCCTTAGCCACATGCGTCTGCGATGAGCAGAGCTGCCAAACGCAATCACTTCATCCCCGTTTTAATCGTCTGGACACACTGCACTCGCTCTCCACGCTGCTCAGGACGAATCTTCGCTCCCACAGCCCCGGGGCGGGAGCCGTTTCCCGGGGCCGGAGTTGGCTGGAGAGAACCCCGGGCCTGTGAAGGTGGCCAGTCTGGATGGACACCTCTCATCCTTCCTAAGGGGACACGAGCTGTGTCCCCCACGGTGGGGCACCGAGCCCCCCGGCGGCAGGAGGTCCCGATGGCCCCAGCCAAGCGGAGGAGTCCTCAGGCAGGCCTGGTGCCCAGACAGCGCCCGGACGGCATTAATTACACTCGGTGCCAAGCCGGCGAGAGCCGCTGGGTTCCGAAGGGTGACACACCCTTACATGCTCGTTAAATAATAAAACTCACTTCTCAGCTGAGGGGAACGATAAGCACTTCACCGGAAAAAATGTGTTTAGTCTTTATTATAACATTAAGCAAATTAAACATCAGCATAATCCAGGTGATACGAGAAAAGGGTCATCAAAGAAATTAACTTTGTTGTTCATTAATTTACGTGGATTACGCGAGGGCAAAAGATAGCAAATGTGCTCCAGTTTTTTATGATATAATTTCAAACTGTACACCATTTGTGGCAGGAGGGTGACTTTGGGGTTAATCAGACTGATTTGTCCTTTTAATTGCTTTCTATTCAAAGAAAATTCATTAGATAATGTTCTCTTCAAAATTCATGAATCAATTTAACTGAAGAAACCACATTAACGGCTCCGGGTTCATTAGCACCGGCGCTGGTGGTGGAGGGTGCCGGTGGGGAGGGCTCCTTCGGCAAACACTCTCTGTTTACTGCGGTTTCTTCCGAAAGGCTTTGCGACCACACTGTTAATCGTCGTCGTTGTCGCTGCTGCCATTGAGCCCGACTTAAAAAAGACACAGGAGAAGAGAGGAAAGGAGGCGGCCGGTGGCGACAAGGTGCAGAGAAAGAGATTTCGGGGCCAGATGCCCGGGAGAGGAGCGAGGGCCACCGGCTCGCGGATGGGAGCAGAGGCCGGCTGTCTACCGGCCGCGGGGAACAGGGCTATGCTGTCTGCTTCTGCGTCTGACTCAGGAGGGGACGCACCGCATTTTGCAGGAGAACAGCCTGGAGCTCCCTGAGCCTCTGAGCTGCAAGGCGAGGTGTGCGGGCAGGGCAGCTCCTCCCGCAGCCCAGGGAGGCCCGGAGCCAGGCCCCTCCCTGCACCGTCCCCGGAGTGCCAGCCCCGACGCATCGCCCCACCTCACGGAGCACCCTCCTTCCCGAGTGTGAACCTGTCGAGCAATAAGAACAATTACAGGTCTGTGTACGAGCACACATTTATCAAACGTTTTCCGCGTCACTATTAAGTTCCGCAGGAGACCACTGCGCACCCTGCACGTGCCAGGCAGACGCTAGGAGCGAGAGCTCAAGGGCAGCGAGAGGCAGCAATCAAGCGCTGGTTTTACAGATGTACCCCCAAACTCACGTTCACCCTGCAGGCAGCAGACGCGTTAATGAGTTTAGGCAGCTCAGAGTTAGTGCCGTGACCCCCGCCCTGTGCAAAACCAGCCGCAGAAACTCGACCCGGTTTTGGGGCGGAAGAGAGCAACACGTTCAGCTGTTCAACATCCTTCTGTGATGCAGTAAAACCTGCCCATGAAAACTCACACACAGAGGGATGTTCTTGAGGTGGCGGCGGCCACGTAAATCCTCTGTGGCTGGACCATCACGGGCCACCGTTAAAATGTTACTCTTTTCTCTCCCATCACGCCCCCCCCACCCCCGCCCCGGAAGCAGGCTGTGAACCCACAGCCGTGCGGAGTGGCCACTGTCGGCTGGTTTCCGGAAGCTCCTTTCCTTCACTCTCTCCTCCTCGTCCCTTCTCTGGCCTGTTCTGGGCCCTGGCCACCGCCGGCCGTGTTTGCACGGCAGGGGGGGGCGGGGGGGTTAGGGCAGGCTCAGCTGGAGGCCTGCCTGCCACCCAGAGCACCTCTGCCTTAAGGACGTGGCCGTTCGCACTCCGGTTTGGGTGCCCACTTGAAACACACCACTGGACCACCTGGCCCCGCCAACACTGTTCCCGAAATTGTCTGCCCGGACTGTTTAGCACCAGCAGGCAGTGAGGACACGTGTCCCGACGCTGGCCTGGGAGAGGTGGCGTCCTGTGTCACAGACCCCATCTTTGGCGTGGCTCTGAGAGGGGCGGCCTGTGCAGACACCCCATCCCGGGGCAGGGCCGGGGCGCACTAGGCAGGGGCTGGGGCAGAATGGAAACGACCACTCACCTGGGACAAGAGAACCAACAAATGCCAAGGCTGAGGTGGCACAGACGTTGGAATCACCTGTCGCCTCCCCCAGCATTTGGAGGTGTAACTGACAGATACAATTGTGACACACTCCAGTGTACGGCGTGATGGCACGCTACATACCACCTGACAGCGTGAAAGGGTCTGGAGTGCAGATGCGGCGAGAGGGGAGGCCGCCCTTGAGCGAAGGAGAAGGCACAGCATTTCACAGACGCATAAGTGACAAGGGAGAACCGAAGGGAAGATTGAGTCCTGAAAACAGCCCCGCAGGTTAAACACCGCAGGGTGCGGGCTCAGTAGCGGAACAGGGATGCCGGGGTGGGGAGGGGGAGTCACCGAAACCAGGGACAAGCCAACAGGAAGTATCCGATCTGAAAAACCTAGAGGAACGTGTTAAAAACAAAGAAAAACACGCAAAAAGAGCCTTGGGGACAGGTGGGGCAAAGCTAAAAGGTTGAACATTTAAATTACTACAGTTCCAAAAGAAGAGGAAAAAGAAAACCAATAGTAAAAAAATTTTCCAAATTTGGCCGAAGATATACAAGCACAGATTTAAGCAGCCGAGCGAATCGCAAATAGATAGAGGAACCCACCCCCAGACACAGCACGACGAAGCTGCTGAAATCTAAACACAGAGGAAAAAACCTCAACGACCGGAGAAAAACGCTGCATGATTTGTAGGGGAATTTGTAGAATTCCCAACAGAAGCCTCTGAGGTCGGAAGGAGGAAAACAGCAACACCGATGGGCTGAAAGAAAAAACTGGCAACTCCGAATTCTATGTCCAGTTGGGGAAAAACCCTCCCAGAATGAAGTTCAAATGATGCCGTTTTCAGATAAAAAACAAAGACAAGGCATGGCCGGCAGCTGAGCTAGAGGAACCGCTGAGGCGGGAACTCGGAACCTGAGGGATAAAGGTGGGAGGAAAGAGAAGAAACGAGAGTGCCTCCTGTTGCAGCCCCGGACATTCAGGCGCGGCAGAGGGATGGCCTGCGGGAGCGCGGTTGGCGCGGTAAGAATAAGGGGGTAACAATGTACAGTTTTCATTTGAACATTTCACCTAACACGTCCCATGGTGCGCTTGGGTGTGATATTGTTATGTGGCAGGATTACACACTTACGATTGTGTAATAAAGGATTTTGTAACAAACAGGGGCATTATCTGTGACCGACCCTGTGTTTGGCGACTGAAAGCAAAGTCATGCTCCGATTGGACGGGAGTTCCGGCGTCTGTGGGCATAAAACACGTGGCACTGTTCCACGTGGCCACTGTTCTGTGGCGCCAGGGCGTGGCGCGAGGGAGCCGTCTGGGTGGAGGGGAGGTGTCCACGCCCTGCTGGAAAGCCGGGAAAACACCGATTCCGATCGGACTGTACAAGTTCACTGAGTGACCCCCGAACCACCACTAGAAAAACCACAGAACGAGGTAACTATATTAAAAAACCAACAGGTATATGAAAATACTAAAAAAGTGTTGAAATAGCCTGAAGGAAGGAAGGAAAGGGGAAAGAGAAATGAGAAACAGGGAAAAGACAGAAAACAAAATGCTATATAATAACAAAATAAAGAGCAACAAATAAGGTCAATAGTAAAATGAAACAAATGTTTATATAAATCTAGATCCGATCACGTCAATAATCACATTCAATGTGAGTGGTTGTTACACCAGTGAAGAGACAGAATGAAGTGAAAAAGTAACCCCAGTGTGTACTTTCTAGAAGAAATTCACTTCAAATAATGGATACAGGTTAAACGTAAAATAATGGAAGAGATGCACCATATAAACGTGAATCTAAAAACAGTTGGTACCAGGCACAGTGGGGACAAGAGCAGAGACTACTTCCAGGGTGAAAAGGAAGAGCCCACGGCAACTCGAGGGGCTATTCGAGGGGCGGCCCACGAAGGGGAGATGCCCACCGGAAACGTTCGCACACCTGACCGCAGAGTGTCACACACAATGAGCAAAAGCTGACAAGATTGAGAGGAGGATTAGACGAACCCACCACTGTACTTGGAGACAGCGGTGCATCCCTCCCCGTCATGGAAAGAGCCAGCAGCGAATCGAGGGCGTAGAGACAAAAACCACTGGCCGCCCGCTGCCTCTGACCGGCCACTCCGCCCCGGGCCTGCGGAGCACTGGCGGCGCCGGCCGGCCGTGCTGCCTCTGGGTCATAACTCAAACTTGGCCAACTCAACATAGCTGAGATCACCCAAGTCCCATTCTCTGATCGTAATGGAGTGAGACTCCATAGTAATTTTAAAAAGATAACAGAGAAATCTCTAAACATTTGAATGGTCAACGAGCCACGGGTCACAGATGGATCGAGAGGGACATGAAAACATGCCACCGGCTGAAAGCCGTGGAGGGAGGACACGGCATCTCCAACTGATGAGACACGACTGAAGCAACGATTGTAAGAAAATTTATGGCGTTAAGGTGCGTGTGCGAGGAAAAAATGTTGGTTCTCAAATTAATAATTTGAGCTTCCAACTTAAGCAACCAAAAAAAAAGAGCAAAATAAAACCAAAGAGAAGGAAGGAAGGAAGTAAAGGTAACAGCAGAAATCAATGAAACTGAAACCAGGGAAATGAGGAGGAAAATACGGGGACTGCAATTGGGTTCTTTGGAGAGATCCATAAAATTGACAAATCTCTAGCAAGACTGATAAAGAAAAAGAAAAAACACCAAATTATCAGCCTCAGGAATACAAGGGGAAGTCGCTGCTGACCACAGACAGGACGCGGATAATGGAGTGTCCCCTCCCTCGCACAGCCCGCAGCCACATAAAGGAAACAGGCCGCTTACCAAGAGCCACAAACCACCTCACCCGCTCCAACGCAAAACAGAAAACCGGAGGAGTCCTGTCACGACCGGAGGACTTACATTCACAGTTTAAAATCTGGAATCACTGGGGCCAGCCAGTTTCACCAGTAAACTTGATCAAACACTTAAAGAGGAAATACAAGAGTGTAGCATCTCCCCCTCCTGAAGAAGAGGGTTTACTTCCCCAGGCATGTCTATGAGGCTATAATTACTCCAAGACCAAAACCAGAGAAAGAAACCAGAAAAGTACAGATTAGTATCTCCTAAGGGCGCAGATGCAAAAACTTCAACAAAGTACTGGCAAATCAGGCCCAGTGACACATAACGAATAAAACACGAACAGTAGGCGGGCTCTGTCCCAGGGACGCAGGGCTCCCCAGCAGCTGAAGAGCGAATCTCCACAGATCAGGGCTGTGTGTGGGTGAAGGAACGGACACGGGGGTCCACGGAAGAGAGCAGAAGCAGACCCACACAGAACAGAGACACAGGAGCAAGGGCAGGTGGGTGGCCCAGGATGGCCTTTCCAACGCTTGGCGCTGACCAACCGGGCAGCCACACGCGAAACTGGACGTCTCTCAGAAAGAAACTGGAATGGACCGCAGACCCACACCTAAGAGGCCAAGCTCTGAAAGACCACAGGAGGAGAATCTAGGTGACCTTGGGTTTCGGGAAGAGTTCCAGATGCAGCTTAATCCACGAAAGAAAGAGAAAAACCGGGTAAGCTAGATGTTACGAAAACTGCAGGTTGCCGAAGGAAATATCTGGAAAACGGACCTCTGAGGAAGGACTTGCGTCCAATGCTTGCAGAGAACACCAAGAACTCAACAACGAGAAACGACCCCACGATGAAATGGGCGGGAGATCTGGAGGGGCAGCTCACTGAAGAGCCGCAGGTGACAGTCGAGCCCGTGAAAGGATGTGTCACACCATGTCGTTGGGGTGACAAGTTAAAACTGATACACGACCACACGGCGACTGGGGCGCCCACTGCTGGCGAGGCGGGGAGCCACGGACGCTCCTTCGTGGCTGGTGAACGCAGTGTGGCGCGGCCACTCGGGGAGAGAGTTGGCGGTGTCTTCCAAAGCGACAGAGACTCGTCCAGTGCCCCAGCAGTCGCACACCCAAGCATCACTCCACATATGTTGAGTGAAAACATATGCTCACCCCAAAACCCGCATGCCAGTGTTGACAGCAGCTCTGTTCACCTGCGGCCGAACCCCGGATGCAGCCGCGATGTCCTCCCACAGGGCACTCGGAGACGCCCATGCCGCGGGGTGGGGACAGGGTGGCCCGGGGCGGACGGTCCTCACGGCAGTGGCAGCTGAACCCCGGGGCGAGTGTGCAGCCTGGGGAGCCGTCCTCAGTGGGCCCTGTGTTGGTGACAAAGGCTCTGCAGCATGTGCACGGCCCATGGGCCGAATCCGTGGTGGGGCAACCTCCCTGGTCCGCAGGGGGCACAGAGCCGGGCCCCCAGAGCCCCAGATCTCCGGACACTGCCTGCCTCCGGCCCTGAAGGCAGAGCCAGGAAGCCTGCTGGGGGCTGCACTTTTTAGAAAATGAGGCTATTGGGGATGGTCCCCAGGCCAACCGATGAGCCTGCTAGTCAAGACCAGCCGTTCCTTCGTGGTCTCAACTCATCTGGTCCAAAACCAGTTCTGCCGGCCTCAGGACCCGTGCTTGGGCGAGGAGACCTGCCACCGGGGAAGCGAGGCCCGGGGGCCCAGCATGGCTCTCTGCGCACGTGGATTAGACAGGAGGTCCCGGGCTTCCACAGAGCAGTCCCCGAGGTCTGAGGCTGGGGACACATCGGCGCAGGGGCTAGTGTGAAGAAGAGTCACTTGGAAATTTGGGGCAATTTACTGAAAAATCAGGATGGCTGTGACGGCGGCTGACGCTTGTTGCCCGATGCTGTGCAGTGGGCTCTATCCATGCAGCCCTCAGGCGCCCCAGGACTCTGGTGCTGCCATCGTCCCCTCTGCAGGTGAGACCCTGGGCCAGGCTCAGCCCACAGTGGCCATCGAACGAGGAGGCTCTCCCTCGGGAGGACAGGCCTCAGGCCGGAGCGCCGTCTGCGGCAGCACAGCTCTGTGCTCACTCCGCAAGCTCACACCCGGGCTGCTTCCTGGACACTGGTGGCACCACGCTGGGGCCTCCTCCTGGTTGCAAGGGGTGCACCGCGCGAGGGCCCATGAGCTGGCCTGTGTGCAAGCGTGTCTCCCCTCAGGGCCACACGGGGCCAAGGGTGGGCGTCCGCGAGATGGGCAACAACGTGAAATGATGTCGATGGTGTCCATGTGGGTTTGGTCTTGGAAAATAGGTACTATTTTTTTGAAGATTTTACTTTCAGAGAGAGGGGAAGGGAGGAAGAGAGGGAGGGAAGCATCGATGCCAGAGAGAAATACTGATCTGTTGCCTCTCGCGTGCGCCCCGACCAGGGCCGAGACCCGCAACCCAGGCACGCACCCTGACCGGGGGTCCAGCCGTGACTTTTCCCTTTGTGGGACGACACCCAACCCTCTGAGCCGCCCGGGTCAGAGTGGGAAATGGTTATCCTGATGTGTTTGATGACAGGTGGTAAGTAGATTGTTACTTTATAGTAAAGACGATCACCAAACCCTCAGCCTGAATCTCCAGCACGGCACTCACAGGTACACACCACCCTCCCCGTCTGAAGCTCTCTGGAGTCTTCAGTTACTCTGCAGAGGAGGGAGGGGCCCAGTGCTTTCCGAGCTGGGCCCTGTGGACTGAGGTCCAAGCTCAGGGACAGAACCCCAGGCGCCGTCTGGTCTGGGCGCACGGGGCTGCCAGCCTCGGAAATGCACCTGTGCCCCGCCCGCATGCAGGAGCTGCCACGCCGCCTGGCGAGGTGCTCTCAGGTGAGGCCAGGTGCACCCTCCTCGAAGCCGCACCCGACGCCTCAGCACTCACCCTGCCGATAATTAGAGTGCCCGAAACTTATTTAATAAAAGAATTATGCCTAAGACTTTAAGCTCGAACTTAAGGAAGCCTACAGAGAAATGATTAAACTGTGAGTGTCCTGGTATGAATGTGAATAATTATACATTAACACCCGCTACCATTCAAATAATTGTCATTCAGCTCAAAGCTGAATCACTGACTTCTGAACAGGTGTTAATGGTTTCCGAACACGGTGAGAGAGAGAGAAAGACAATGCACACAAATACGGGGGAGGGCGAGGAGAGGGGAGAGGGTGGGTGTCACACCACAGGGCAACTGATGGAGAAGGAAACTCAGAATTGAGTCGAGGGTCCTAGTTTAGGTCCCTCTGCCATCCCCAGCCCTGCAGACTTCATCTTGGTGGGTCCCGCCCTGGGGTGCTTGCTTCCTGTCCTCTCCCTTACCGACACACCTGACCCTTGGCCAGGGGCCCTGGGACTCCTGAGCCAGCTGACCCCACGTCCACTCACAGGAGCCTTGGTCCCTCTGGGGCACACCCCCCCTCGATCAGAACAAAGAGGAAGAAAACTGGATTCAAAACACACAAGGCTGCCGATGTATGCAAGACAACGTCCCTCCCTCTGGCCAGGGCCAGTCCCAGGAAGGTGACGTCAGGCCCGCCTTCCCTTGGTGGCTTCGGACGCACGGCAGAGATGGGACCCTTTGCAGTGACTCCAGACGCATTTCACTCGGAACGCACCAGTGGTCATCGGACGTGTGTTGACATGCCAACACGCCCTGTGTGCGAGCTGCATCCCGCTCCTGACCCGGTCAGGAGCTCCCATGTGGGCTGGCAGAAACTTCTAGAAGCCTCCTGCCACCGCTTGCTGGCACCCAGGAGGAGAACAGAAGCCTTACCAGCTTCACTGGCAGACAGGTCTCGCGGCTCCTGTGAGTCTAAAAACAAGCATCTTCCTAACCCTGGGCAGCACCGCGGCCCGAGGCCCCGTACAGGGAAGCTCCCGTCGGCGCCGCCTGCTACCTAATTTCTGGGCGTGCTGACAGACCTAAGGGGGTGCGCGGGTCTTAATGACCCCCACCCGCGCGGCTTCTCCAGCTGCTCTGAAGGAGCCCAGGGGTCTGTTAAATAGTCTTAGCTAACTTTTGAAGACCAACCTAACAGAAAGGAGCTAAGCCCTTAATTTCTTAATGAATTCTCCACCGTAGGACAGGCACGGTGCCAGGGAGGTGGTGCGCCGGCGCCGACAGAGCTGTCAGCGGGCAGGCGAGAGGAACAGGCGAGCTGTAACTTCTCTGCAGAGAGCGCGGGGCTCTTTAGGGACTCGTCTCAGTATCAACACTGAGCCTTTGCCGCAGGGCAGCGGGCGAACTCAAAGGGAGCTGCGGCTGGGTTTCCCGCGATGGAATCGGCTTGGATGGCGAGGCTGACTTTGCTTCCTCACCCTATTCAAATGAGGACGAGGCTGCGTGGGCGGGGGCAGAGGGGGGTCCCGCAGGACACACACCATGTGGGCTTGGCGGGGGGGACAAGGACAGGGGAGAACCTGGCCAGGGCACCGCAGCAACTGCTCGCTGAGTAGGAAGGGAAGTGGGGTGCGGGGGAGTTACCAGCAGCCCGGCGGGTCTGGGTGCTGCCCCCTCCTGTGGGAACCAGCTGAGGTGCAGAGGGGGGCTGCCATGGCAACCCCATCAGAGGGCACCTCTGGTTCCTTTAGCTCCCCACACCGGCATCAGATTTGTGACCTCAAGTCGGCCCTCATCCCGTTGCCAACAGGTGAGTCCAGGGGCGCTCCCTGAGCTCTGTGCAGGCCAGGGAACAAAGCAAGGTGACCGCCCACTGTCCATGGGCCCTCACCTTCTAATGGCCCCCAGGCCGCTCTGGAAGTCCCGGCTGAGGGGCCGGGTTCAGCCTGGGGGCACAGATGTGGCTGGCGATGGCCCGGGTGGAAAGGCACCACTGCAGGACAGGGAGCTCTGCTCTGCTCCTGGGCTGAAGGCTGGTCCCACAGGCGTCACAAGGGGGGTGTGGCTGCTGTCACCAGCCCAGTGCTGCCACTGGGGAAAACGAGCAGAGCCTGTGCCTGTCCCCAGCCACCCTGCCCGCCCAGCAGCTGCGGAGGGCCGCTGTTGGGTGGTAGGGTGCCTAGGAGCAGGGTCGCTGGGATGCACAATGGGCATTTCTGAGGTCACCTGAGAAAGAGCACATTGTCCTCAATAAACAGTGGCACCAAATTCGGGCTCAAGCAAAGTGACGGAGAAAAGACCCTGACGCCGCACGTGGGCGTGCTCAGAGTTACCAGTGCCCTCACTGGCCTATCACTTGCTCAGTCCGTGCAAACCCAGGCAGCAGCCACCGTGTGGCGGCCCCCGTGGTGGGTGCCGCTGCTGGGGGGTGGGGGGCAGTGCCCGGCAGGCACAGCCAGCATGACCAGGAGGAAAGCGTAGGCCTGACAGGGCTCGTGGGAGAGACGGTGCCAGGGGGGCCCCTGCAGACGGGACATGGGACTGAACACCGGCAGGGGCACAGGTGCCGGGCTCCAGGTGGGGCTGTAGCCAGGAGGCAAGGGGCCAGCGCAGGGTGCTGGTGACCCCAGAGCCTGGCCAGGGCTCAGGCGGCAGACACCGCACAGTAGGCCACGGAGTTGTGGGTCTTACCTAGTGGTACCAGGGGATGGTGCGGGGGTCACAGTGCGGGTGACATCCCCAAGTCGCCATCTTCCATGGCTGGCCATAGGCCGAGGGCGAGGAAATGCTAACCACCCCCAAACCAAACCTCTGAGCTCACCCAGGATGATGGCGGTGCCTGCCGAGGGCTGCTCCCCTCAGCCCCTTCCATCTGCACCACACTGCAGGGGGTACGTCCACCATCCCCGACCTGGCTGACTCCCCATAGGCCCGTGCGATGCCGCCCGCCCCCCCCAAATTGGACTGGTTGGCGTCCGATCAGGTCTGTCTTCAGCCACCTTCTCACCCACCAGTGCCCGGTGCCGCGGTAGGCCGGGGTTCCAGTTCTTCCCAGCACATGCTCCTCGGGAGGGCTGCATGATGTCCTCGTGGCACAGCATGACTCGAGAGGGCACGGGGGACAGTGCTGGCATGAGCTGGCCTGGAAGTGTGGGCACCGCTTCAGCCCCCTCCTGTGGGTCACTTGGGCCAGCTTGTCATTGGGCAGGAGCAAGGAAGGGCGTGACCACCAGCAGCCAGGACTGCGGGGGCCACCTTGGGTGTCGGTGATCACGCGGCCCCTTTCTGGACAGCATCCTGTTTCAGAACTCGGCAGGGAACCCTGGGCAGACTGGAAGCCACAACTTCCCTGGGGACTTCACCCACTGGCTCCAGCAGCTGGATGGCGCACAGCAGCAGGTCCTCACGTCAGCTTCCTGTGGGCCGTGCCCCCGCCTTCTCAGAATGAGCACCAAGGACCCGGAAGCCGGGGCGTGGCCTTGAACACGGACACAAATCCAGTTGCAGAAAGAGCCTCTTCACTTCATCCCGCAGGTCCCAGGCTCCTCTGCCACCCACTGCGCTCCCACTGAAATGCAGCTGTAGCCACCGTTGGTGCTGGAAGAACTGGTCCCAAGTCGAATGTGAACTAGGGAAGAACTGGACACGTCTCGGGGAGGCACCTCGGTGACGTCACCTTCCAAACCCCTGGAGTGGTCAACACAGAAACTGCGGCCAACTTTAAAGCCAGCCGATGTCGCCGAGTGTGAGCCGGGGCCAGGCTGCACGCGCACTGAGAAGGGTCCCCGCTGACCCTATCGTGAGTCCCACTGGTGCCCCCCACTGCACCATCAAGCTTGTTGCGGTCACCCCGAGTTCAGCTCCCTGCACCTGAGAATGAGGCCTCGGTGAAAATAACAGCTGCACAAGCGTCTGAGGAGACCCTGGCGCGTGGAAGGAGCTCGGCGAGTGTGCGCAGCTCACCGGGCCCTCGCCACACGCAGGGCGGGAAGCTGACCGACCTCACTGCTGGCGCAGGTCTATGAAGCAAAACCAGCGACACTTCCGGGCGGCGAGCATCCAGAGGTCCCCTCAAACGTGACACGTGGCAATACTGGGGACCGAGGTTCAGTGACAGGGGACAGGCCCCAGCAGGTAGCACCGCGTGACCGCCAGGAATCACAGGGAGGCCAGCGGGACCCCAGGTGCTTCTCACGGAGGACCGGCCGGACGGCGCTGTCCTGCAAAGGACCCGGGTCCCCGCACTGCTGCTGAGAAATCAAGAACCTCACAGCTCACGGCCCGGGCTCTGCCCCGAGAATTGCCTGCTGGAAGGCCCACTGTGCCCTTAACCTCAGAAGGAAGGCCAGGGGATGGACGGCGCTGGGACACGAGGGGGTCAGGGCCGTCTGACGCTCACACCAGCGAATCGCCACGCCGCACAACAGCAGCCACAGTGAGAGAGCGAGAGCGCGTGCGAGCGAGCGTGCGACGTCACTTTGCTGTGCCACTCACTGATGCGCTCATTAGCTCACGCTTGCACATGCCCTGACCCGGGATGGAACCCCAAGCCCCGGTGTGGCAGGACGATGCTCTAACCAACGGAGCCACCCAGCCGGGGCCTCTGTGTAAACTTGAGAATCAGTCTGTCGTCACCCACAACACAACACAATTCAGCGGGAGTTTGATTAGATTGTGTCGAACCTACAGATCAGGTTCGGAAGGACCGACCTCGCGACAGTATTGAGCCTTCCTGCCCGTGGACATGGAACATCCTTCCACCTATTTAGATCCGTGGAATCTCTCATCAACTTCGTGGTTTTCCTCACTCGGGTCTTGTACACATTTTGTACAGATTTGGACCTAAATATTTCATTTTTGGTGCTGACAGTATGTGGTTTCAATTTCCCGAAAAGCTCGTCTTCCCGTGTTTGCGAACGAGTCTGTGCGTCTTCCGCGGAGAAGAGGCTGTGCCTTCTGCCCAGCTATTCACTGGGTTTGTTTTCTCAGTACAGACTCACACAAGCCCCCTTTGCCCCAGGGACATGTGCTGTAGAACTTCTCTCTTACTCTGTGGCTCTCCCGGTCATCTTCTCAACAATGTCTTCTACTCTTGAGAAAGTCTAATTTGTTGATATCTTCTTTCAGGGCTTTGTATTTGTGCTATCGGTAACGTTCTTTAAATTACGAGGGCATTCGCCACGTGTTCTCGAAAAGCTTGGGAGTGTCGGGGTTACGCTCGGGCACATGCTACAGCTCACATGCATTTTTACGGAGGGTGTGAGCTAGGGGTCAAGGCACATTTTCCTTAGTTCTTCACACCTTATTTATTGAAAAGACCCAACTTTCCTCACTGATCTCCTCGGTGTCTTTCTCAAAGGTAAGACGACTGTGGAAGAGTCAATCTCTGTTCGGTTCCACTGCTGTGAGCGACCTGGTCACAGAAGAGCCGGTGTCCCGGGGTCCCCACGGCCCAGTGTCCCGGTCACAGAAGATCCAGTGGTGTCCCAGGGTCCCCACGGCCCAGTGTCCCGGTCACAGAAGATCCAGTGGTGTCCCAGGGTCCCCACGGCCCAGTGTCCCGGTCACAGAAGATCCAGTGGTGTCCCAGGGCCCCCACGGCCCAGTGTCCCGGTCACAGCAGATCTGTGGTCAGTCTGCAAATCGGGTAACCCAAGTCCTGCAGCTTCATTCGTCGTCACGACTGCTGAAGCGTTCCAGGCCCTTTGCGTTTCCAGGCGACTTTACCATCTGCCGGGAACGCGAAAGTCGAGCGGACTGGCGTGGAGGACGGTTCGTGAAGAAGTAACCTTTCGGCGGTGCTGGTTTCCCCAGAGGCCAGGCTGTGGGTTCCCTAGGTCCTTTCAGTCCAGCCCAGACACTGTAATTGTTCAGTGGAGGTCTCGGGTAGTCCCTCCTGACGTTAATCCTACGTTATATTTTTGACACTACTTGTAAATGTAATTTTTTTAAGCTTTAATTGTACAAAAGTTAATTTAATATATTAAAACATGGAGCAGGTGCCCCATGGCCACTCAGCTTTGTTCAATTTACCTGTTTGTTTTAACAGTTTTCAAAATTCTGTAAGATATTCTCCGTAAATAAATATGCAAAGCCGTGCGCTCTGCCAGCGGACGTGAATGCCTGTGCTCTTCCCGCCTCTCCCCGGGGCTCCCTCTTCACTCCGCTGCGTCGTCTGCGCGCCGCGGCAATCGCGCCATGGGGTCTGGCTTGTCGAGCCTGTGCCTTTTCATTCGAATCTGAAGACCGTTCACACTCTATGTCATTACCAGTGAAGCCTCCACTAAGCTGTCTGTCCCACCTGTTTTCTGTTCCCCTTTCCCTCTTTCTCCTGCCTTGTTTCCGATCGGCTATTTTTAAAACCAGTATTCTTTTCTGTCTTCCGCATTGGCCTATGGGCTATGCGTTTTGGTTTTATTTCTCAGGGCATTCTAGGACTAGTCACGCGCATCGCGGATTGGCCAGAGTCCGCACCCGAACACCGTCACACCTGTCCGCGGCGCATCCTCACCTCCCTGTGCCACGGGCTGTGCACGGCTGCTCTGGATTTTACTTCCGCACGTGCTCTGAACCTCCGAATCGTGGTGATTCATCTAACTGCGAACAGCTCAAATAAGAAAACTGAGAAACGAGTTTTTCATGCGTCCCACACAGTGTCCATTTCTCGTGATGCTCGCCCCTCCATGACCAGTTCAGTGTCAGCTCCAAAGGCCCACTGGTGTCACCTCCATTTCGGTGGCAGTTCCAGAGGGCAGAGCGCCCCTTTCCCAGCATCGTGCCTGTGACTTTCCAAGAAGATCCTGCCCTTCTGGGTGGTAACCCCCGCCCCCGCCAGGGCGAAGCTCTGGCACCAGCATGCGCACTGTGTTCGTGCACAGGGCACCGGAGAGGCCCTTCGGCAGGCCTACTGGGGCCTCGTCAGCAGTGGGTCTGCCCGCGGGGCGGGGACCTGCTCAGGGGCGGGACTCAGGGAGGCGCCCAGGGGAACGCCTCTGTAACACATGGGACCTCAGAAACGCTGTCCTAGCAGCGCTGCTGGGCGGCTGGGCAGGGGAGGCCAGTCCTGTGGGACCCTGGCCGGGGCCCAGGACCGTGGGCCCCAGAGATGTGGTGGGGAGTGCCACAGGCCCGACCCCGCCTGAGCAGCACCCCGTCCGAGGCTCCGCACTGTCCTCCGGGGCCTTGCTCACCACCAGGTCGCAGAGCAGCCCCACTGAGGGGACGCGCCTTCTGTCTTCTCCCGGTAGAACGAGAAGTAGTGGAAAACAGGGATGCCAGGGACTCACTAGGAAGCACAAGGCACGCCTTTCCACACACGGCCAGGGTGGAGACCCAGCTGGCCCACCGACCCCGCCTCATTTCTGTTTTGCAGAGCACGGAACGTGGCGCTGTTGAAGTGGTCAGGGCACAGATAATCGAGGGCGTGCAGGGTGCTGGAGTCACCATGGCTACACGTCACAAGAGCCCAACAGTGGTTGAGGCAGCTGGACGCGTCTCGTTCGGCCCCGTGTCCCCAGAGAGCAGGTGCCCCATGGCAACTGCACTCCCCTGCTGGCCACCACCCTGGAATCCGTCTGTCCCCACTGTGTGCTGCAGGATGCCTTCTGGAGGTCAAGGCATGTCTGGGGAGGAGCAGACGAAGAGCAGAGAACTGTGCGGCTGCAGGAGACGCAGGGATGGGGCGCCCGAGGGCCCGGGAGGCTGGTTCCACACCACCTGACAGCCCTGACACTAAAGCGGGTCCCTCATGGTGACCTGCGTGGCACGTGGACCAATGCCCAGACGTCTCCTGAGATGATGCCTGCCGGCAAAGGTCACAGGGCAGCGTGGAACAAGCCGAGCCTCATCCCCTGGCACACTCGCCGAGCAGGCTGTGTCCTGAACTGGCCGCTCCCAAGAGCTACTCTGTTCAGGGACGTCTCTCAGGCCAGCCGCTCTGGCCTGGAACCTGGGGCGGCACCCGGGGGACGGCTGCGCGTTCTCAAGCATGTGCTGGCGCGGGGCTGTGGGGTCACACCGGGCACTGCTGAGCGAGCCACCAGCCTGAAGCCTGGCCACTGGTCAGAGGTCAGATGCCGCTGTGTGGCAGGTCAGGGCTCGGAGATCCCTGAGCACACTCGGCAGGAGGAGCAGGCGGGTGACGGCCGTGTGGCTCCGGTCATGCAAACCACACACTGTGCAGGGGTTGAGAAGCCATAGCCTGAAAACCAAGACATCATCTCAAAGGTCAAACCAAAGGCCAGTGCCCCGCTTCTCTGTGTCGAGCTGCGGGCAGCCTCACTGATGTGGTGAGCTCCAAGCTTCCCTGTCACCATGCATGCTGGACGCTGGACACAGGCACGTGCAGAGTGTGAGGCTGAGACGTCTCCCCAATGCCCCCGGGCACGCTGCCGGCCCTCACCCACGCCGGCCCCACAGACCAGAGCGGGTCGGGGACAGTGAGCACCGGCCACTGTCACTCAGTCCCTCTCATTACCACAAGTGGGCCGTTAACAGCATTTAAACCCACTGGCTCTGACACAGATAAACAAGACCACCAAATGCAATTTCAGAAATGCACCCTGTATTCGGGAAAGAAAACACAGCTGGGTGGGGGAAGGAAAAGTTGGGGCCCCCAGCCAGGGGCTCCCCACGAGAGACCCCCCACCCTCCGTGAACCGTGTGGGTCCAGGACGCAGGCTGTGAGGAGCACGGAGAGGTGTTAATGGTTTCAATATTTATCTGCTGCAGGGAAGCGCTCTGCAAAGAAGACAGAAAAGACTCCGCTAATGGCTGTGTCTCCGCCATTAAAATGAAAGGCGCCACGCATCTTATAATCAGAGGACAATTTGCAAATCATTAAGAGAAATGTAAAATTCCATTAAAATACAAATCAAGAGACTCTCCCTGGACTAATAATCTTTTTGATATTTTGCATTTCACTATTTCTGTTCCAATGCCCAGGCCCCACAAATGATCAGGCCCCGAACACGCTCCTCACCGCAGCCTACTTCTTTAACGAGAGACGGAGAGAAGGATCATCTGCGATTCAGAGCAGGTACTAATGAAGAATTCCATATATTCTGAAATTTAATTAAAACCCCAAAGATTTCAAATTAGATGCAATTTGAAATGCCTGGGGCAGAAATACATGCACTTGCTTGGCGAGGGTACCACACTGAAAGTTGATACCGTAATTGGTCTTGATGTATTTTTGTGTTGCTGGGCTGAAGCACAGAACTCATAACCATATAAAAATTCTCTGTAGATTACCTGCTCATTGAAAATGCCATCACTCAGGTAGCTCTCCCCTGAATTACCACGCCGCTAAAACGTACAAAGTGATTCGGAGAGGGGAGCCGCACAGCTGGCCGACGCTGCCGGTGAGTTATGCAGGCGTCGAAGTGGCCTTTCTTCTCGGTAAAATATGCTCAGTTGAATATTAAAATATAATTGGCATTCAACCTAAGTAGCTTAAACCATTTTGTTACCTTCTTTTAAACTGATTTGGCTCCTCCGCAGTTATTTTCAAGGATGCGATTCACAAACTAATGACACCGTCACATTCAGCCGGATTTGTGCTGCTTTACATTCGCCCCAAACCGCGCAGTGTCTGCAGGCTGCGAGGGGCCGGCCTTTAATAGTAGGGGCTCCTCTTGAACATCAAAGGCCTGATTCCAGGAAAAGAGGGGGGTGGGGAGGATCTGCCATTTGTGTTGGTTCTTGCATATTTTATTCTAAAAAGAGAAAGGGATGCAAATTTTCTAGGAAGAGTAGATGGCCAGGCCAAGCAATGAGCCCCTCTCGGCTCCATCTCTGCCTCTCTCCGACCGACCATGGGAGGCAGGGCTGGGAGCACCATGCTGAGCGCTGGCACACCCCGGCTGGGGAGTAACGAGCGTCTCCGAAAAGCGGACAAGGTGAATGCGCACGGGGTCCAGGAACAGGCCCTCCTCCGTGCATGGGATGTATTTTGTACCACGATAAACAGGGTGCTCAAGAAAAGGAGAAGTAGTCACCCTAGTAACGGAGACGCCGTATGCATTTCTGCTGGCCGAGGGGCAGCGCCAGCACTGTTCCCAATGCATTTCCAATATGTTATCAATATGTACTTTAGTGTCTGGGAGGGCAGCGAACAACCAGATTTAAACTTCCGCACGTGAGTGGTGTATTTAAGGGTTAAAAAGACTTCCTTTTCCCTCCTGCACGCTTCAATTCGCTCGTTTCGCCGTAGTTGTTCAGAGGAAGTGCGTCACTGGCATTCACACGTCGCCCGGTACCCCTGCGAGCCGAGCGTCCAGGAGGTGCCCTCCGTCCCGGGGCTCGACCCACGGCCTCACACCTCCTCCAGGTGTGTGGTTTCTCCGTCCCAACCAGCAAAACACGGCCTTCAATGGGGATGCGTCCTAATAAGGAATTCTGAGCCGGTTTGAACCTAGGGTTGCAGGTAAAAGTTATGTGATAAGCATTTTAGTAGTTTTTACACGTTTAGCTCCGAGAGATAGTTCCACAGCACTATTGCCATTAATTTTACATCCATATTTACATATTTAACGTGTTGGCAAGTTCAAGTCCAACTCCACGTGATTCTTACTGAAATGTTTTCTCTGGAAACCCAGGCAGCGGAGAGGATTCCGTTTCTTACTGTGAGGACGCCATCGGAATGCATCGGCAGTGCCCGTAAAGGCGCTTCGACGGCAAGAGTGTTAAACCTTCTCTTTAGAGGCAGGTGGGCCTGTCCAATGCCTGCTCTGGGAACAAAAATTTTTAAAGCATATTTAAGTCAAAAGTTTGTTTTCATGTTACAACACAGACCTGATAGAAAGCCCCTGGTTTTCAAAGCCCATTTCAAGTGAGGGTTATTGAAGTGACGATGTGATTTCCACTTCCTCCTGGGCAGAAAATGGTCCCCACTCCCGTTGTGGGGTTTTGAGGTGGAACGAGCCCACGCCCGAGATGCAGACCTGGCAGAGGATCACGCTGCACGTGCGCACGGGAAGACGGTGACTTCCGTTTTTGGCCAACACCTTCATCGGTTTGCTGTTTAGTTGCTGTGCCAGCGGCAACAGTTGCACGCGATGTGAATATTTTCCCGTCCAACTGGAAGTACCATCTGTCTGCAACAGACACCCACTCTGCCCTACAAGGTGGGGCCCACGGCGGATCTGAGGGCAAGTCTGGTCTAGAACCTGGAGTGACCTCTTCTCCTCTGCCGGCCACAGCCGTGGCTCTCTGGTCTCCAGAACAGTCTAGAGCCACATACGTCCAGCTATTGCAAAGAAAAACACATTTTTGGACCAGAGTATCCGGTCACCTGCAGGTCCTGGTCAACTGCGCTAACACTGCCCCCTGGGTCACGCTGGCTGAGTGGCGCCCCGGGCAAGGCCCCTTGCGTTCTCCTGTCTGACCTTGATGTGCAGCCCGTCTGGCTCGTTTTCCCCAAGTCATATTTTCTCCCAGTCACAGGTGCACACGGCTGCCCCGCCTTCTCAGCTGGCTGCGGGCGGGCCGAGCCCCTGATCAGGCAGACAGACACATGGAACCTAGAACTTAACGACAGCTGCCAAACTCCTTGTCAGCAGCACGGCCATGGGTCCCGCACACAATGCGTCACTAAGAACAGTGGATGCAGTTCAGGGCGGAGCACAGGGCGACCCACTCACGAGAGCTGGATCCACTCGAGTGCGTGTCTTTGGAGAATAATTCTCAAAAGTGGGCGCGTGTACACACACATACACATACACACGTATGTGCGTTTGGGAGGACGGGCGAGAACTGTAGAGACTGTGGGCTTAATATCACGAACAAGCCTCGTAGCACGTTCTGACACGCGTGTCCCCCAGGGGAGGGGACTGAGATCCAACAGTAACTTGCAAAAGCTGTTTGCTGGAGTGAGTCATGGCTGGAACTTCAGAAACTCCCCCCTTGTCCATGATGCGGCTGGGGGATACAAAGTAAACGGGCGCTAACGACAGTCGCCGGGGGGGGGGGGGGGGGGGGGGGGGACCGCAGGAGAAGCCGTGAAACAATGGCTAAGTCACAACGTGAACCTCGGGCCCTTTGGCCCGGGAAACTCACCAATATGCCAGTGCGCAGCTACCAGTCAAGCAGGAGAGAGAACAGTTCTGTGCGCCGACGGCTCCCGACCCGGCCTGGCCAGCCTTGCATCCACAAGGCCAGAGCCAGCGGGACCGCGGCCACGGTGCCAACGGGGCCCAGCAGCCGCACGGCAGACACGACATCCTCTCTGCTGGGGCAGCCCCCAACCCAGGGCGCACAACGCTGTCACCGAGCACTCTGGTCCCCTGAAGGGCCGGAGGGGACAGAGAGAGTCGAGTGTGGACGGGGACCAGGCAGCCGGGAGAGGGGCCGAGGCCATGACGGGAGCGCCACTCCTCTGGGACAGGGACAAGGCAGGGCTGACGGGCTGCAGGAGACGCACCCTCCTCCAGGGGGACCTGGACAGGCCGGCGGCCTGGGGGTGGTCTTCCAGTCCCTCAGGGGAGTGGTCCCTGGGAGGGGCTCAGTCCCTCCGTGTCCCCGATGAAGACAACTGCCCGTTTGCCACTGCCTCAGTCACCTCCCAGGCTTGCTCTGCACCCTGTACACCATTTGCTTCCAGCAACTCCCACCCTCCTTTTGCTCCCAGATGTCCCACCCACCTTCTCCCCCACGGTTCTAACATCCATGACCCAGGTGCCGGCGGCTCCTGCCTCGATTCCACACGCCTGACCGCCTGGGACTTCCTGGCCTGCCACCGCTCTCGGGCTCTCCACCCGGTCTTTCTGGTCCTGCCTCGCCCAGCTCCAGCCTCCGAAGGCCCTGGACCCAGGCCCTCGTGTTTGCCGTCCCCAAAAATCCGTGAGCAGCTCCGGTGCTAAAGCAGTGTTTCAGCTGCTTCACTCCCACCTAATTTCAGCACGGCGGCATTGGCTTGTTCTGGTCACTCACTGGGCACAGGGTGCCATGCCCGCCAGCAGGTGAGACCTCGGCCAGGTGGACAGTCCTTATGTCTGCACAGGACATAGGGGACCAGGGGGCTACAAACACAGCTCCCATGGTGACTACTGTCTCGTCTTTAGACTGGTGTGTTTTTAGGGTCAGGGGAAAACACTACCACGCGATGCCCGAAAGCACACCGGGGAGACTGCAGACAGCCCCCGAAGACAAGCTCGGGTGTCCGGGACGCGCAGCTTTTGAAGCCACGTGAAGGGCTCTGATGTGGACCGAAGGGGCTCAGTGCCTGGGAGACCCATGGGGGTCTGGCAGGGCCTGGCTGGTTCCTGGGCGTGAGTGACAGCTGGGGACGGAGGAGCTGGCCCAGGTGGGCTAGGGGTGGCCAATCCTGCTGGGCTCCCCAGGCTGCATTTATAATTTTAAAGGGCAGGCTCAACGAGGGCCAAGGTCATGGTGACTCCCTTCCTGGCTGCAGGACACAGCATGTTGGTCAGCTGAGTCCCCAACAGGGCCCCTCCTGGACGCCCCTGGTGCCCGGGCTCCTGGGAGAGGCCCGTTGGCGAGGGGATCACAGAGCCACGCACACACGAGAACCTTTCTGAGGATCTGTGCTGGAAGACGCACAAAACCGACGTTTAGCCAGCGGGGTCAAAAAACGCAGGCTGGCCCACCCTCGCGTGAGCAGTCCCACAGCTACTGGCTGAGGGCTGTGACGCAGGAATCGGCAACAGGCTGCACATGCCATTGAAGGGGAATGTTGCCGTCACCCAGCGAAGAAAACTCAGAACTCATCTGTGGAAAACCGTCCTGTCTCACACGGGAGGACCGGCTGAGGGGTGGAGGGCCCCCTCCCCCTCCAGGTTCCTGCCTGGGGCCACCTGGAGGGGCAGGCTGTCCCAGCACAGGGCCAGGGCCCCCTGGGAGGGGCGCAGAGGGTGCTGGGGACGCCCCCACCCCAGGCTGGCAGTAAAAGCAGAAAGGCTGGGGTTAGTGGCCGGCTACCCCCCTGGCCAGCCACCACAGCCTGTGCAGCCACGCCAGCTCGGAGGGGCCGGTGGGCAGGGGGCTTGGAACAAAAGGGAAGTGTCTGCACAGGTTCTGAGCCTGGAAGCCTGGGTGTCGAGGCCTGCATTTCTGAACTCACTGTGAAATTCTGCTTTGGGCAAAGCGCTACTTTTACGATGCGAGCTGCTTTCTCCACTGGCCTCTTCGGTTACCTTAGATGCACATTATACAAAGGAGCAGGGTCTTTTTATGAATAACTATGAAGAAGTTCGGCAGTGTTACCAGAAAAGAGGTTTAAATGATATTTTCATTATGAAAGAAACATTAAGTAAAGATTTATTTCAAGAATAAGGGCTTCATTGAATAACTATTTCTTGGAGAAAAATGAATTCAAAATAAACAAAACTGACCTTTGAAAGAGGTTTCCAGGGAGGGCCTGACCCCCCTGAAAAGCTCGCTTGTGCTGCGAGACAGCCTGCTCCATCACTGAGTGGCCGGGAAAACTGATTCTGCTGACGCTTTTAATAGAGCCGGTTACAGAAAACAAAAATCAGAACCCCCAAAACACAGAAAGAGAACGCGAATCTTTTAAGAAAGAAAATGCCCTCCTGCTAAAACAACGGTCTTGGGGGAAATTCATCTCGCCCCACAGGTCCCTGTGGTTTTAGTTCCTCAGCAGCTGGGCCCCCGGGGACGCCCGCCTGCCCTGGCCCCAGGGACGCGGCTGTGGCAGCCACTTCCAGACCTCTGGTCGGCAGGGGCAGCCGAAGGGCTCCCTGGGAGGAATCCCCAGGTGAGTCGCTTGCTTTGACTTCACTTCGGAAATTCTCTGAGAGAAGTGGAGCCACAGGGAATTGCCAGCGTCCGATGTTTCACCCTCCCCGAGGGCAATTTCAGATGGTTCCCCTTCGACCACAGTTTGGCGACTCCTTCAAAGCCGAACCCACGGCTCCCAGGGTGCTCACCTCACAGAGGACCCTACAGAGGACCCTGCAAAGGAGAGGTGGCCTGGTCCTCGCTCAACAGGTGCCTCTGGGCAGCAGACAGGCCATGCTGAGGCCTGAGGGGCGGGTGGTGGAGGGCCCGGTCCCGAGGTCCCGAGGTCCTGAGGTCCCGAGCCTTCCCGGCCAGGGCTTGGGGGCAAGAATATGAGGAAAGCATCAGGAGCAGAAGCAGGCTCAGCAGACCCAAGAATTAACGTGCACAGAACGCAGGACTTGTCACAGAAAGTGATGCCACATTTAAAATGGCCCCGTCCCCCCAGTGTGCACAGAGGGTCCGCTCCGTCCTGTGAACCCACAGCTTCCAGGCCTGCAGGCTGTCGGAGGGCTGGCCTGTTACGGACACACAGCAGAGGGACATGGAGGTCCCCACCACCAGAAACAAAGGGGGCGCACAGCTGGGGCCAGCGCCGTTAACTCCAAGGTGGCCACAGCATTCCAGCCATGCCCCACCTCCCTCCATAACCCATGAAGTCCCCACACCTGGAGCCTGCCGGGGAGTGACTGCGCCGCAAAGATCCCCGGCCACACATGCCCCAGCGTGGGAAACCTGGGCCACAGCCACTGCCAGCAGGCAGGGGCCACTCAATGCCCCCACCCCCAACTAGCTGGAGGGGACCGCGACCTGCTCAGAAGTCCCCACAGCAGGGCTTGGCCGACAGGGGGACGGGCTTCTGGGGTAACTAGCTGGCCGCGGGGACAGCCTGGCCTGGTGTGGGCCCAGAGCAAGAGTGGCCAGCGCAGTGCTCCCTGAGAGCTGAGGACAGGACTCGGGACGTGGCCCCCTATCCGCACCCACCCCACAGATGACACAGGATGTTTGCCCTGGATTTGCAGTTTCTCTGTTCTGAACGGTGCAGAGACTTATGCGTTTGCTCCCTCGTGCGACAGACTTGATGGAAGGGAAAGCCAGTTGGGCAGCTCATCCCGCCACCCAGGCAGAGTGGAAACAGTGACAGAGCGGTGACAGTGGGGAGAGGAGGCCCCCAGGTTCCCAATGGTGTCTCCTAGTCCCTCAGGCACACGGCCCGACCCCTACCCTGTCCCCAGCACTGGGAAGGTGCACCCGGGCACAGTCACCCATGCCCTACGCCAGCCCTGGACGCAGGTGCTAGGGGCAGGGGCAGGTGGGCCAGCGCCGACCACAGCCAGTGGCGGGCTGTGGACACCTGCAGAGGGCCACCCAGCTCCCGCCCCACCCCAGGGACCCCTTCCACAATCTCTGCAGCCCCCGCCAAAAGAGACCTTCTGGGACCGTCCTGGATGGCACTGCAAACACGCCCGGCCTCCTCCGCTCACGGTCGGCTCAGCTTCTTGGGGTTTCTCTGCCCGCCTCCCCCGAAAACTCTGCTCCCTTTGCCAGTTTGTTTTTGCTGAAAATCATAGCAGCAATTAGAACAGCATTGAATTTACTTAGTAAATTCCATTTCCAAGGTCAAGTTCACTTTAAACTTACCTATGATTTCAGGGTGATTTTTTCCTTGAAGTACACGTAGGTATGATTCTTTAGGTACATGTATATACGTGTATGTGTGTGTGTATAATCCGTGTGTAAGTGCTCACTTATATTAAAATGACTTTAAAAATCATGCAGAATAAACCTCTGGTAAGTGTCCAGAGTGACTGTAGCTGCTGTAAGAAAGAATCCAAATAGAAGCCCTACGAAGAAAGGCCCAGGCAGGTCTTCGGGCTCTCACAGGCGTTCCTCACTCTGCAGGGGCAGCGGTTCCCGCCCTGCCCCGCCCTGGAGAGCAGAGCATTGGAGAGCCCACCCGTGGGAGAAGACACGCGGCGCTACCACTGGGATGGGCCGGCGGCCCATGCACAAGCCTCACTTTCTGTGCTGCTGGCAGGCAGACAGGTCAAGTTCACAATAAGCTGATTGAAAAATGCACTGCTGTTCAGCTGTGTTCCTACTTAGACCTCTCAGCCAGCGAGAGTCTGAGTTGGTCTGCCTGCATCGTTTTTACAGCCTTTGCCAAGCCTGAGGCGACCGCCGCCAAAACCAACACAGCCGTTCGGCACGGGGCAGACTGCACACCCTTGTCCCTATGGTGTGGCCACATGCTGTCTCTGTTTGGATGGCGGGAAAACACCCAGTTGGTACCATCAGTAAAGCCAGCAGTGATGCGAGAGCCAGGAGCCCCGAAGGGAGAGCCGAGCGGCGGGGTCACTGACCTTGCAGGAAGATGGGGTGGTGGAGGGCAGGCACAGGGAGCTCCAGGAGGGCCGCGGGCTGCTGGAAGTAGGTGTGCAGCCAGGCCACGCACTGCGCCAGGGGCTCTGCTGTTTCTGCAGGGCTGCCGGGCAGCTCAGGAGGAGCGGGGGCCTCCGCGGGGCTGTGGAAGAGACAACAGAAGATTAATGAACCTCGAGGCCCTGGTCCACACATCGGAAAGGCAACTGGAAGACAGCAGTGCACGAACAAGGGGAAAGCCTGCAGCCGCTCCACGAGCAGGCGCGTCCGAGCGAGCTGTGCCACGGGCAGATGACAGCCGGAAGGAGGGCTGGGAAAGGGCAAAGGCTGAGATGCCCAGGAGCCATTTCACCCGTGTGTTCACCTTTAGCTTTAAAAGACACGGCTCACTGCCCGGCCGGGTGGCTCATCTGGTTGGAGCGCTGTCCCTGCGCCCGAAGGTCGCAGGTTTGATCCCTGGTCAGGCACACACTTAGGTTGTGGGTTCGTCCCCAGTTGGGGTGTGTACTGGGGGCAACCAATCAACGTTTTCCTGTCTCTCACATCCTCTCCCTCAAAAATCAATAAATGCATCCTCGGGTGAGGGCATTTTACAAAAGAAACAGGGTGTCTTTGAAAACAAGGGGCGATTCCCGGGAAGGGGCGCCCTGGGGCACGGAGCTTCTATCTGGGGCTCTGAATGTCCCCCAGCCAGAAGCAGGCTGCCACAGAGTGACCACGACAGGCACAGAAGTGATGTGCAGGGCAGTGTGCCCGCCCCTTCGCGGGACGGACAGATGTACATTTGCGTCTCCTGTCATCTGTCGAATCACCGAGAGCTTGTTACCAGAACCTTTTTCCAGAAACGCTTCTCCCAGAAACCCTGGCGCAGTAAGGGCAGCGCTGCCCTCCCCCTTCATGCTCGCTCGGGACTTCCTCGCAGGCTGCTCTCGGTCCGCTCCTTCCCACGCCTGACGGTGTCTAGTCCGGGTGTGGGTCCTTCCGGGGCTTTGGGACTTCAGGGCAGTACTGTGACATTTGCTCGGTTTTCGTCTCACTGGGTAGTACGGTTGCTGGTCTCCCCTTCACCTCCTGAAGCTTATTTACTTGTTTCAAACCAGCATGTTTCAGACTTGCTTCAGATGGTTCTGTTTCATCCAGCCGGGTGGTGATTCTTCCGCCCGTGGACGCTGCAGCGGCTCCTTGCGGACCTGGCCTTCTGTGTGCTCTGCTGGCCGAGGAAACAAGTTGGACCCCTCCCGATGGCCCTCCTCTCCCTCCTTGCCAGGCCCTGGCCACCTGGCACGCTTCCTTGGGCTTTCCAGTCCTGGGGGCAGTTTCCCCTGTCTCCTTCCGGATACCACTGCTCCCGGGGCTTTTTGGGAGAGGCAGAAAAGCCACCAAAACGCAGGTACAAGCAGCTTTTCCTGAAGACTCATGCCTCCCTTCCCGCTGTCCTGAGGGCAGGTGGGTGAGGTGCTACCCGCAGGCTGTCCTCACCGAGCGGCCCCCGTCACCCGCCCAAGCAGCCCGGCACAAGCAGGCGAACACAGCTAGTGCACCAGTGCCACCACCTTCAGCCCGTGGGGGACCTCCTTCCCGACGTGGCACAAGAGGGACGGGCCCCTCAATACCCCTGCCGAACCCCGCAGGGCTGGGGTACCAGGCTGGATGCTCCAGGGGAAGCGCCTCACAGGCCTTGGTTGGTCTTCAGGGTTTGTGGGGGCTACGGTCCCATCACACACGCCATCAGGGGTCCTCGGGAGGGGTGGTCACGACAGGAGATGGGCATCTTCATCCAAGAGGCAGGGCCTTCTGTGCCCCCCAGCCGCCTCCTTTGCTTCGAGTCACATCTCTCCTCACTCGGATGTCCCCAGCGACACGGGACGGACACTCGGGCAACCCAGGCCACTGCCCACGCTGGGGCCGCGGACCCCGCTGCTCAGGGCATAAAACGTGAGCTGTGCTTCCTAGCATTTCCCACCCTTCAAAGGGTATTTGAAGAATTTTTATAGTAGTAAAATTCATCTTAAATTGATTTTTTATGCTTGTGCTAAAGATCCCAACCTCTGATTTACTCTGCGGCTCTCCTTTTTAACTCTTTCTCTGTTGGCGCTGGGCGACTGTTCATGGGTGAAATGTAATTAAAGCACTTTGATTCCAAAGCCAGGATTTATGACACTACATTTAAAATGAATGGCATTAAACACACACATAAAAGCAGATTTCTAAAGCCACGACACAAATTTCCATTTCTACAATAAAATGGAATTTACTCTCTGCCCTGCCCTCTCTTCCAACCTTTCCCGACTCATCCCTGAGAGGGCCGTGGTGTGACTGTCTCCGGGCGCCGCTGACGGCCCCCACCATTGCCGAGGACATCCTCCAGGCCCCCGCCCCCCCCCCCCGCCCTCCCCTCCCCCCCCCTCCCCCCCCCCCTGTACCCGACGGGCTGGAAACCCCCACTGTCACGGCTCCGGGGCCCACGCTCATTTCCGTCCCACGTCTAGGCAAGTCACCTACTGCGGGCGTGCGCACACTGCGGCAGACTCGGCTGTGCACAGGGAAGCGCCAGCCACCGGGGGATGGGCGCCCGGGCACCACCGTGCATGCAGCCCGAGAGCCGGTGCTGCAGCCAGAGTCCCGTCCCGGGGGACCGTGCAGGGAGGGAGGTCTGAGCCCGTCTGCCTGTTCCGGGGGCACACGTCGTGACGCCGGCCCTCTGCCTCTTCCTCACTGGTGGCAGGAGAGGGGACCCGGCTCTGCTGAGCCTTCTGACTTGTGACGACAGTGAGCCCTGGGTGCTCCAGCACAGCGACTGTGAGGTCACATGTGGTTTGGTTTAGGGGCTTCTTTGAGAAATAAGCCACTGCTGGCCACCCAGGGGCTCCGTAAGAAGAAACAGCCTCGGTACACTGCCTGCAGGGGAAGCTTCCGGAATGCCCGTGTGTCAGAAAGCCTGTGTGAGGCCCCCCTGGAGCTGTGACCCATGAGAGGCGGCCCTGACCCATCCCCTCCTGGGCTGGAAGAATGTTCTGGCGCAGAACCGATGTCAGATTTGCTGGGAAGCAAAGCTGTCCTTCACCCCGAACCAGGACATAGGACAGCGGGTGACAGGCTCCCGAACCAACCTCTGAGCTGTCTGCAGTAAAGCCGGCGACGCCTGCCCTGGAGGCTGAATGGAGGACACACAACTGCCGGCGTGGGCGGTCGTCACCGGAAACCTGTCCTCGCTGCCGGCAGCGTTTGAGGACGCTGACGTGAACACGAAGGGAGGGAGGCTGCCGCACACCGGGGCACGCAGGGCCCCCGATGGCTGTGCCACTTTTACATGGGGTGGCCCCGGTGACAGAGGCACACGCTGAAGGGGGAGCTGTGCCTGGCTCCCGTCGGCCCTCCCGGGGGGCATGGCAGGGTCAGGAGGTCAGCCAGGCTCTCCACAGCAGGGGACGCAGGCTAGGCAGCCACCGAGGCGTGGTGTGCGTGGCCCCGACGTGGGCCTAGCAGGACACAGGGAGCTGGGGGCCTGCCCAGAGCCCACACACTCAACTAACGTGGCGGGAGACTTGGGTGCCGCACGACTTCACTGGCATCGAAGAATCGCCAAGTCCTGATTTCTGAGAGAATTCTACTCCCCAAAGACATGAGAATGTCATGAACTTGGCCCAAGTCCCACGTGATGGAAGGAAACAGGCCGAGGCCCTACGCTCTCCCTCCCGTCTGGGTGGCGCTGTGTTGCACTCTGCTTGACCCGGCGCCTCTCCGACCTCTCCCCCCGTGGGACGGGGCTGAGCCTCACGGTTTGGGGATGTTAACTGGTGATGCTGGAGGGGGGCCCAGAAAGTCCCAAGGACCCGTATTCTTCTGAGTTCATCCAGAATCGGGCAGGCGGGGAAGTGGCCAGACGGTCCTTCGGCAAGGCTGCGAGACCAGTCTGCACGGAATCCCCTGGGCCTCTGCATACATGTTCCGTGTGAGGAGGGCCCAGAGCCCTGGCCGCGCGGCACTTCAGGTGGGGGCCCTTCACACGGGACACGTTCCAGGCAGATCCTGCTGAGCGGACTCGCCCTCTCGGGCTGCTGGGCTGTGGCGTGGAGCGGGAAGGACGCCTGACCTCACGGGCTCAGGGAGGCGCACGACTCGGCTACAGTTTAAAACCGCCGCAGAGGTTAACTGGGTGAACACCGCAGCGCGTGGAGACTCTCGCTAAAAGTCACTGGAAAACGCACGACTATGTCCGGCCTGACCGGCCTCCAGCAGCGTCTCTGGGTCTGTGTGTTTGTCCTGCATTTGTTCCATCTTTTTGCTAAAGCTCTGACGTTTCTCTTCTCACGGCAGAACTGAAGACAAGAAATAAATTTCACTACCTGCCAATAATAAGGACTTTTTTTCTTTTTTCAAATGAAGAGGCTGAATAAAACACTAAACTCTCTATTCCAACCAGAGTTAGGGGTCTGACTCCATGCAAGCACGCACTGAAGACCCTTCTGCACGGGGCTCATTGCACGCATACCAGCTCGCAGTCTGCAGTCCGACCTGGAGGCCGGGCAGGAGGGAGTGGGACAGAGGTGTCGGCAGCCCTCCCCAAGGCTCGCTGACGCCCCCGTGGAGCCCCTCCCCCACGACTAGGGCCCTTATGGGCCAGCCAAGGAAGGGATGATGCAAGTGGCAGCCCTGTGTCGCTGCCTGGGGCCAGCAGGTGTTGGGACACTACCACCGGGGAGGCGTGACAGTGTCCATGCCGTTCCTTGGACATTCTAGAGTCCCAGAGGACACAGAGTGGAAAACAGAAAGACGGCTGTGTTGGTGCCTGAACTGAGTAACCCTGACCCAGACAGCAGACCTGAGCCAAGGGCGAAGACGGCAGGCCTGCCGGCGGGCCCGTCAAGGGCAGGGCCACACGCACGGCTGCTGGAGTGATGCGGTGGCGCTTACTGGCATGTCCTGTCTGCTGCTGTTCCGAGTCTCGGGGAGCTCAGCGCTCCCTCCCGCAGTCCCAAGCACAGGGCGCATTCCACCGTAAGACGAGGGAGAAATTAATGAACGCATGACACGGCCGCGGCAGAGTTACATATTCGCACAAACCAGGAGTGGAGTTCGTGTCTGGGACATGCACTCCTGCTTCTCATAACTCAGGAGTTCCCGGGCAGACGCTCTCGCGTTTGGTTTCCTGGCTGTTTCCAAAGAGGTGTCTGCAGGAAGGGAGGAGACTCCCCGACAAAGTGAGGAGGGTAAGGCAGGCACCTCCTTCAGAAACAGTCAGCAGGGAGGCTGGCGCGAACCCCCGCTTCACGGCGCAGCTCAGAGCCAAGAGGACAGGAACCTGGTCCCTGCCCGGAGCGCGCCGTCTCCACCCCCCAGAACGAACCTCCGTCTCTGATCCTGTCAGAGGCCCCCTGGGCTGTGGTCTCAAGGTCCATGGCAAGGGGAGGAGGAGGCAGCCTCAGAGTTTTCTGGGCCCCCACTACTCACTTTCTGGGTGGTCGTGGGTTTGCTGCTTCAAGTGGGTCTGAGTCTCTAAAGGACACCCTAGCCCTTCATACTGGGGCCTCAGGCTGGTGGCAGGGCCTGAACAAGACCACAGGGGAATTTACTGCTGTATTTAAAATACCCGCCAAAAACCAGAGACATTTTCCTGTGAATTTTCAACTCCTCCCCATATAAGGCACATATCATAAGAACGGTGTACTTTCCTTTAAAAAAATAATTGATGTTAAAAATACATCAGCAATAATAAAACATTTTTAAAAGATGATTTAAATAGTACACTTGGCAGACTACAGTGCCTTAAAAAAGCCTATTTTCTTTCTCCCTAAATGTTCAAATTATTGAAAGGAAAACTGTATTTTATCAACACTTTAACATATCATTAAAAATCTCTCCTATTTGACAGATGAAGATAAAAACACCCCAAAACTATAGATGAATTATCAAGTCCCTAATGATTGCAAAACAATTACAGGATGCAGAGCAATCTAGTTAAATTTTATTCAAAAGCTTACCACACTTGTGTTTTCTTTTATTTTTCCATCAAGAAGCCCATGAGGCTTAAGCACAATTCATTATGTATGAGACCCCACTTGCGGTGCTCGACTGTTGATTAATAGCAAAGTTTGCTGTGTGTACATTTGCAACATTAGATGCATACAATATGCTAACCTATTCCTTCACTGAAACTAATTATTTACAAAAATGACTGCTCGAGACTACAATTTATTCAATGCATGCATCCCGCCTCAGTTCGGACCCCAAAGACAGCCTGCGATGAAGATCTTTTACTTGATGTGACAACTTGCAGAAACGCCGTTATTAATATTGTAAATGTGGCAAATAAAGAGCTCGAACAGCCCCCTGCCCACGCTGCTCCCACTCTCTTCCACTGCGGCGGCGAACGAGGGCGCGTTTTCCCGTCTGCACTCGGGAGAGGCACGGTCCTCTCTATGGCTGAATCCAGCTTCTCATAAATAAACTGCTTAAACGTTAGGAATGAAACAGCTTAACAAAAAAAATAACGTGAAACAGGAGTAAAAAGTTCTCATCAAATTGCTACTTGAATAGATTTATTACAGTTCTGTCAAGAATTAGTTCATCTGTTGAAAAATATCTGTAGAAATAAAACTTTAAGGACTCATTCCATAAGTCTCATCAAATTACTGGAATTCCCACAAGGGTACTTTTCCCCCCAAAGGGTCTCTGGCGTTAGGTAACTTGGTATGGCTCAGTAACTTTCTCCTCCCCTCCAAGGAAAGCAGGTACATGTTAGGAATTGGCCCACGAACAAGAATTGCAGACAGCTCACAAGTGAATGAGATTTCAAACGGGGCATCTGGTCAACCACGAGTGTCTTTCAGGCCAACTCTGCAACGCCCGTGGCCCAAAGTGGCAGTCCCTGCTCTGAGCATCCTCCCCCGTGTAGGAGGCCATCAGATGCTGCCCACTGCCCTGAGCAGCTCAAGCTCTGCAAGGACATGTACGGAAAAGGAGGACGTGGGCTTCAAACCAGGGCCTGCGCCGGGATGCGAGGTTTTAGGGACAGAGGGAGGGGCGCTGCTTTCTACGATAAACGATAAACGAGCGGCAAGAGAAGAAGTAGCCCGAGCGTGGGAAAGCCTCCGGGCGCGCAGTCAAGATGGGCGAAAGGCCGTTGGTTTTCTACCCCGCAGTTTACTATCCGACTCTCAAGGCCACAGCTGAGGTCGGCCACAGTCAAGGCCACGGACTACGAAATCCCAGGTGAGGGACAATCTCCCTGCCACACCTCCGCGACATAACCTGGCACTTGGGGAGGGTGGGGTCCCCCGAACAACGCTGAGGACCAACTGCGCGGAAACGCCTGCCACAAGGAAAGCAAGGTGTGCAGAACGTCACGGCCGCTGCTGGCTGAGAGCCTGACCCATGCCAGGCTCATGACTGGGGCCAGCTCTGTGTTCGCCCCTCCCAGGAGCCCCCGAGGAGGGAAGTGTTGCCTCCACAGTCTGGAAGAGGAGACGGGGGCCCAGAGTTCCGTGATGATAAGCGGTGCGTTGGGGATGAAGCCTCGGCCCAGCCCGAGGTCTGCCTGGCTCCCCCGGCAGAAGTGCCGTGAAGCAGAAGTGCCGTCAGGCCTCGCCGTGAAGCCCCCATCGGTTCACGTGCCCCGCTCCTGACTGCGTGGGTGCTGCACAGCATGGGGATTCTCTTTTCTGTGTGGGTGACTTCCGTAAACTTCCCCTACCGGGGCTCCTAGGAATACAGTCTAGGACCCCCACTGCCTTACTCTACAGGGACAATGGAATCTGAGCATCGGATCTAGCTCTGTTCCATTCCAGAAGCTTCCAAAAAGAAAGAGGAGGTGCCCACACTGTAGGGTCTACAGCTCACAGAGAGCGGCCCACTGGGCATCACTGGTCCACACCCTTTGAGGGAGGGCGTGTTTCCATCTAAATGCCCCAATGTCCAGTCTACACGACCCGGCGTTCCTTTACACAGGCGGGAGGCCTCGGTCTCGGGTGGCCCCAGGCCCATGCCCTTCTTGTCCCTCAGCCCTCTGGACACAAAGGTGGAGCGAGGCAGGCCGAGCTCCTTCTAGGTGGCCCGGTCAGGCAGCAGGGTGGGCCTGGGCTGTGTCAGGGAGTTAAGGAGGACGAGCTCCCGTGAAGGCCACTCTGGTGCCCAAATGAAGAGCCGGCCCCCAGTCCGCCCCCCAGCCACGGGTCGTGTCAGCACGCTCAAGGTGCTTGGGGCCTGCTGAGCGATGGAGTGGACGAGACGCAGCGGTGTGAACGGGCACTGAGACACCTGCATGCCCAACTCCGTGTTCCCAGCGACTCATTTGCTGAAACCCACTCCCTGGGGGAGAAAACCCACGGAGACTTTCTAGGCAGCGGAAGTGACACTGCTCCCCTTCCCAGGTTCTGTACAGAGTGCTGAGTGCCCGGGCGTCGCTTCCAGCCTTGCAGCCCACACCTGGAGGCGTTTCAGGTGGGAGGACCCGGTTAGCAGCTCTCCTCCCTGGCCACTCCGTTCCTGCCCCAACACAAGGCCAGCAACCGCACAGGAAACAGAAGAAGAACGGAACTGAACAGCCAGCCCTGAGCCCGTCTTCCTTCTATGACTGTGGACAAGTCTGTGGGACTGAGGACGCCGCACAGACTCTGTGAGTCCCACCTGCGTGGTGCCCTCCTCTTCCTCCTTCCGGTCTCTCCCAAGAGGAGCCCACTGGGTCTTTAAAAGAGGAGGAGGGGAGAAGTCCCTGCGGGGAGACCCCCAGCCACCACCTGTGATGGGGGACACCCGCGGCCCCTCCTGCAGGCTCTGCTTTCCGGGGGCCGTCATGCGACCACCAGCCAGAAGCCCCCTTGTGCCCAGTGCAGGTCCCGGGACACGTGCTGAGCAAAGGGGCGGGGGCGGGGGGACATGGGCTGGCCCGAGCCAGGGACACACGCCTCACCTTGGCCCCCGTCATAGCCACGCCATCCCCGGGACAAGCGGTTTCTCTTTGCTATCTCCATCCAGGAACGTGGTACCTTCTCCTCCGAGCCCACACCATGAGAAGTGCCGTTCCGGTGCCGGCAGGCCTGACGCCCCCCACCCCTACTGCAGCTGCTGATGGAGACCCCTGCACGGCGTCGAGACCACTCTGCCAGGACGCAGTCCAGAAAAACGCCCTCTTCCCCTCAGCACGGGGCTCTGTCTTCTTTTCTGTGTCAAAACCATAGCGACTGCCCGCAGGCCCGGCCTCTGTCCTTTCGGGAGGCGTGCAGCCCGTGCGGACGGGCCCCGCTAACTTGTGCACGTTAATAAGTCACGCCTGTCTCGAAATTACCTGTCTGGTAAACTGGTTTGCACAGCTCTCGATAAATAATAGATGCTCCCTCTTAGCAAACACAGTGGGGTTCTTAGAGCCCAGCACACGCTCTCGAGGTAAGGGGAGCCTGCCGCTTCGCCAGGGCAACTTTCTGCGGCTCTGGCCTCAGAAGCCCGTTCACGGTCGCAGCTGGAACCTGTTAGCCGGCGAGCGCAGCCGAAAACTCTGGATTTAATATCAGACGGTATCCTGACTACGCATTTGTGGCCAAAAAAACCTTAAGCAACTATTAAATGGACAGTTAATGTAACTGTATTTTAAAACACTGAGGTCATATTTAATTTTGAATTGAAACTCTTAAAACGTGCTTTCTGGCAAGGATGTGGGTCATAAAACAACGTTGGCTACAGAACAAACCTGAAACGTTATTAAAATAAATCTTTTTTCCAGAGGACTGATATTTGCAAGTAGTGGATTACAAGAAGAAACACTTGTACTTCTTTAGCGAGTGCTGTCCCTGGCAGGGCGACCCGAGCGTCCCATCTGAAGGGTGATATCACTCCCACCCCCAGCGAGAGGCCACGCCCATCCCACCCCGGCTCCCCCGCTGGCTGTTCTCCCAGCACCTCGTCTTCCATCCAGGAAGCACACTCTAGCAACGCCCCGAGGTCTTCCCAACCCAAGTCTACCGGCAGAGAACCAATGACCTCATACACTGGGGCTTTGCGGCCGGGGGTGGGGGTGCATCTAACAGGAATGAGCAGAGGCAGGCTGGGTGGAGAGGGGGAGGAAGGATGGGATAGAAAACATTTAGCAGCAAAGCCAGCCAATTAAAATTTCCTATAGGAAGCAGCGATTTCTACTCAAAGCGGGTTGGAAGGTCTAATTTTATATGCCTTTTTCCTCCTCTTAAAAAATCAATACAGCCCCCAGGGAGGCTGTGACACTTGCTGGGCCGTGAGCTCCCTGCCCGGACTTGGTTCCCAGGCCTCCCAGGGGAGGGGCTGGGCCGGCACAGGGCTTCCCAGCAGACACAAGGCAGCATGCACTGGCAGGTGACCCCTGACAGCAGGACAAGGGGGAGGCCGGCGGGCTGACCCCGGGCAGGCAGGCAGGACTTCTGAGAGCCCAAGCCTGGGTTGGACCCCTGGGTCCCTGCACTCTGAACACAAAAGGGACAGCAGGGAGGAAGTCAGAGACACCGCTGAGAACGTGTCTGCTAGGAGCTTGGAGGTGGCCTGCCAGCCCGTCCTCTCCCTGGGCCCAGGCAGGGTCGCTGTCCCCAGGTGGAGGCCCCTGGGCCACCTCTCTCTGTCCACCACGCCCACAGGGCCTGTTCACACTCCGGAGTCTTTCTTCCCTGGTCCCAAACCTCTAGCTCCTCCCCTGCCCGGGGCCTTCCTGGAGTCCACACACCCTTCCCCTCGTAAGCACGGCTCCCAGAGGCCCGAAGGGCCCCCGAGCGTGCTCCTTTCGACTTCGCTTCTCTTTGGCTTCGACCCGAGTCTCAGGCCTAATTTTGGGAACCTTTGAAAACAAAAGGATTCTCTGATACCCAAGAAAATTTTAGTTTGAGAAACAAGTTAAAAAAGGAAAGTCTATTGGGTCGGCCGAAAAGTCCATGTGGTTTTCTCCATGAAGTAAAACACATTCTTCATTTTCTCCAGTAACTTTGTTGATTTGGGTATTTTGAGTATGTCGGCTGTCTCCCACTACAGAACGTGGACTGTTCTCAGTTAACGTCTCGATTTGATCGTTATCAGCTTCAATGGCCTGCTGGACCGTGGAACATCGTCCAGCGTGGAACCTCCGGCACGAACTCCGCAAACCACTCTGACACGTTCCGTCAGTCTCAGCACCTTCCCCACGCACTGCACAAAGCTTTTTTTTTTTTTTTTTGCGCTTCAGGCGCAGTTTTACCTTTCTTGAAATAATGAAGCGTAATATGCTGAAACTTATGTATTTTCTTCCATCTTCAGTATTAAAATGGCTACAGAAAATTTCACTTTTGATAAGCTTTTTTTTTAAATGCACGCTGATGTGACAGCTGTCACAATACAATCTAACAAAATTGTTTCAAATGAAGTTCGAGACAACTGAGGACTGCTAGAGCCGTCGTATGGAAAAACCAAACGCACTTTCTGGCCAACCCAATGTAAAATCGACGAAAAGTTTCAGTTGTCCACATGCATCACAGAAGCAGCATTTTACCTGCGCGAACAGTGAGAGGCTTATCCTTAAAGATCTCCATTGCAATGAAAACACAAATGTAAGAATGTCAGGGAACTCAGCGACCCTGGAAACACGGTCTCCACCCAAGGGGTGAGGTTAAGGGCAGGGCTGTGTCTGTCTGCCCCCTTCCTGCTTCTCCAGGTCTGTGGACAGGACCTCAGAAACCGCGGCACAGGTGTGGGCACCGAATCACCGGAGCCCGGCAGGCAGGCTCGCTTGCCACCAACGTGAGGTGCTGCATCGTGAATGCATCCGTTTACTCCAGGTGCTGCAGAGTGGGTGCCGCCCCTCCTGCCCGGCTTCGCCACGCAGCCGTGGTCACCCCAATTTATGCCAGTGCCTGGCTGCCCACATGGGAGCGATGGGTGGACAGCCTTCCACCCACCAAGGAGATCTGGGATCCCCAAAGCGCTCTCGGAAGACCCTGTCTCCGTTTACACATGAGGCCACTTCCCAGTTTGTCCCTTCCAGGATACTTTCACACTCAGAAGGTAACAGAGTGTTCTCGCCTTCTGTCCTCTGCAGCCCCTGAGCTCCGGGCCCGGCCCCACAGCTTCCGCCCACACCCCCTTGCTGGCAGCTGTCCAGCACTTTAAACTGTCACTCCCCTCACCCTGTCCCTACAAGGGATTGCCCAGATCCCCAGGGTCAGCAGCCCCCTCGGGCCAGATCCCGTGCACCACCTGTTCTTGTAAATAAAGTTTTATTGGAATACCGCCACGCCCACCCATTCACAGGAACGGCAGCCCGGGCAGAGCTGGCCTGACCCTGTGCTGTGGGCACTAGGACATGCACTGCGGAGCTGTCCTCCGCATGTCTCCCCGGGGTCCCTCCTGTCCCATCGACCACACTGCTCACTACTCTCCCAGAGACACAACTTCAATATTCTCCATCTGCAGACCGGCTGGGGACCCACTCACACTAAAGGAAGTCATGTGCAGCTTCAGATGTACCAGGGCCCCCCGGCTCCCCTCCCTCCGGGCATCGCCGGGCCGGCACAGACGTCACTGGGGAGCCGAGGGTGTGAAGTCGCACCGCACGAGGCAGAGAGAGCGAACTTGTCAGCTCAGGTCCATGTGACCAAGAGCCCACCAAGAGACCGCTCAGCCCTCCCGGCAGAAGTGGCCCCTGCCAGGGCACAATGTCTCGGAAGGGCTGACAAACTCCTCAGGAAAACGGACCCAAAGGGCAGAGAAAAGGGGTGCAGGTGGGGGTGTTGGCGGATCCCTCCCCTCCAGCACCTGTCTTCTTCCCATGTCTCTATGAATGGGACGACAGTCAAAACCGAAAATGGACCCCCATCTGGAGACACTGTGCTCTTTGAGCCCCTGCGTCTGCTTCACTTCTCCGTCAAAAGCCCACACCACCCTGCTCACATCATGTGTGGGCGGAACACAGGGGCTCCTGTGTCCCAGGGCCCTGGGGACACTGCTGCGGCAGAGGGCGGGGCGGGGCTCCCACGCACAGAAAAACTGCCCTGCCCGCCACTTTCATTAAATATTTATAGGAAAACAGTGGAATAAAATGCAGGTACTTTTAATAGGAGTGACTATTGAACACTTTAAGAAACAAAGGGTACGCAAATGTTTTTCCCTAAACAACAAAAATATATGCAACACCTGGCAACTGATTCCTGAATTTCAAGGAGAAGCAGGGTATTCACAGGGGCTGACCTGCGAGGGGGCCTGCGCTCCGCCAGGGACAGATGTGGCCCAGGGGCCCCCCAGTCGTGTGCGGGGGGGGGGGGGGGGTGGTGGCCACACCCTCTGTGCCTAAGTGCGTGCTGGGTATCTGCTACTCGTCACGGCTGTGCCAGTTGCTAAGGGGACAGAGGGATGAATGAACTACCACCCCCCACCCCTGAGCAGCCCCCAACCTCCCGTCCCTTGGACAGCTGCTGGGGCCACGAGAAAGCCCCCGGCTCGGCTCTGCCTGAACCTGCTGCACAGGAGGCACTGGCATCAGCTTGGACGCCGGAGAGCGAGCCCTTCCTCACGGCCCCTGGGTCCCCCGAACCACCCTTCAAATGCCACCTGGGCTCTCTGATCTGTGTCTCTCCATCAGCAGGCGCAGAGAAGGCACCCCCTGGACAGACGGCCCCTTTCCTCGGTCACGAAGACGAGGCCATCACAGCTGGTACTCACGGAGAACTGCCCCGGGTCCATCCTGACCGCACGGCACACGCTGAGCTGGAGTTAGAGAGCCCCGCCCCACTCGGACCCCGTCGGTGACCAGCAGGACAGAGGGTTTCCGCTTTGAGAAGAACGTGCTGTGCTCACTTAGCCGCTGGCCCCCGGGGCCCCCCAGTGTCCACTTCTAGAGCTTCCCACAGTGACTCTGCAAAGCCACCGATGTCCTCACAGGAGACGTAAACACCCTCCCAAAGCCGGGGACCCTCTGCTTCATGATTCACATGGAAGAGTGCCTTGGACCCACTGCCCTGCCCGAGTCTCAGACCTGAGTGCACCAAGGGGCAGGGGGAGGAAAAGCTGCACCGGCCGATCCTCCAAACCAGGGGGCAACTGAGTACTGTGGGCCATACGTACGAATGGAGATGGGAATGTGTCCTACTCGATCAATTCTTTGACTGGCAGGGCAAAGAGATGGTGCGTGCAGACAATTCCTCGCTGGGTGGGAATTCCTCACTTTCTGTGAGCCCCCTGCCCATCTCCGAAGTGACCGAGAGCAGCTCATGGTTCCTGCACCAGACTCCCTGTAGTAATCAGGCGTTACCTGAAGTCTCTGTTGGGAAAAGGCCTAGCATTAACCCCTTGCACGGCACAGGCGACTCAACGAATCCCTGGTTTGTTCCGTTTTGTCGTGGGAAGCCCAGCAGGTTGGACGGGGAAAGGGGCCCCGAGGGAGGAGCCTGCCCAGGGAGGGCCAGGACCGCCTCCAAGGCTCAGGGGCCCTGCGGGGGCACAGGGAGGTGAGAGGGGGACAGGGACTGGATGGCTCCGGGGACACGTCTCGTCTTCATGCCGACGGCACAGGACGCGTGCAAAGGTGCCCGATGGAGAGTGCCCGGGCAGGGCGGCCCACCTTCTGCTGGTCAGGAAGCTTCCCAGACGCCATTGAGGCTCTGCATCTGATCTGCAGGCACCGGCGCCACGGTCTCACTCACGCCGGCACGCACTGCTCCAAACGACTGCCACTAAAATATTCCTGGAACCACAAGCGGGGTCTGTACGGCGTTCCTGAGAATCAGCCAGTGGAAGGGGTCCGTCTCTGACTTCCCCTCTGTCACCTGCTTCCAATGTAGCTGACCAACGACACTGGCTATCCTCCCTGCAGAACGATCTGGAAGGCTTCCGGTTCACCAGGATGGGCACTCTAGGGCACTCCCACGGACAAGGTCATCCGCAGCTTGGAGGCCACTAGCTTCCCGCCCCCGACGCACATCCTCCCTCACTCCAGCCACAGGGAGGACCCTGCACTGGGATTTCCTGAGTGACCCGCAACCAGGCCAATAACAAGTGCACTCGTCCCCGCCCCCCGTGCTGACGGTGCACGGTCCCCTGGCTCACCTGGGACAGCTTTCCTGTGGCCGAGCCCTGTGCCCTGACAAAGCTGGATGAGGACAGAGTGAGGCCGAGTGTGGGGACCTCCTCCTGCTCTCCAGCTTCCACCTGGTTTCCGGTGTTTCTGTGGACTGGGACCAGCGGACAGTTGTCACTCGCGCGCAGTCACCTGTTTTTACTCATCGATTTAATTAGATGCCTTAAACATGAAGCGAAAGATTGAAGACACACGGGGGTCCTGTGAGGGCTGTGCACACGAGGGGAGACCCAGGTCCCCAGGAAGAGAACGCCGACCTCCCTCCCACTCAGGCTCCAGCACGTGCCCCCTGGCCTGAGATCCCGGGGAGCTGGGACCGCCCCTGCGTCTCCGTCTACGCCCCACAGCAGCGGGGCCAATTCGCATTTCAGCGTCCCCGCAGCCAGCCGGAAGCCGGATTCCCGGGCAGTTTCCCTTCCCTCCCAAGGCCTGATTTACGCACCACCGCCCCCCGCCCCCCCCAAAGCCTATGACAAGCACGCAGTCCGGGGGGTGGGGGGGGGGAAGCACAAGCACCCACTTCTCTTCCCCAGTAGGTGAGGCGGCTCAGACTGTGCCACCGACACCGAGGGGCTTATTAATAGGCAAAAATTAATTGTATGTAGACTGAATTAATGAGATGGAAAAACACGCATATTTCAGCTAACGCAGGGGGGACGGGCTCTGCGGAGGCCTCTGTAATGAAGTGGCCGGGCCGAGGGACGAGGCGCGGAGCGGCGGCCGGCCGGCCGGCGTCCTTCTGTGATGGTGGGGGCTGGGGCACCATTAAAAAAATACACTGTGAAATGTAAACACCACGCAACTGTTTTGAGCAGGAAGTTGACCCCGGACGCGTGTTCCGCAGACTGCCACCTCCAGATTTATAAATAAATGATTAGATGTAAAACCTCGGGAGGATTTCCCTTTTCCACAGCAATTACCACAGCAGATTATTACCGTGCGGCGGGCCCAGGGAAGGCTCCTTGATTGGCAGGAATCACTCAGTGCCGGCCCGGCATTGCAGGCACCGCGACAGGACGAACAATGTCAGCGCGGGCTGGGGACACGGTCACAGGCCAAGTCGACACGCGCCGGGTGGACACGTCCTTGAGTCAGAATACGTGAGGGCCACCAGCGCGCTGCACCGAGCAGGGTGGTCAGCGCAGGCAGGTGCCCCCACCCCCAGGTCTGTTGGACGCTGCGCTGCGGGGAAGCCTAGCTCCCGCTCAGGCGTTTTCTCTCTGGCTCTTTGGGACCCGTCCTTAGGCCACGAAAACACAGGGCGACGGGCCGATCACAGACCCAGTGACGGGCAGCAGCCACACGCGCGCTTCCCGGAAGTGGGGACAAAGTCTTTTGACTCCGAGACTTGCTTCCACCGCAGAAACGGCCCTGCGCCCCGGCGCCCACATTTCCACGTGAAGACGCTGGCCCTCTGGGGCCGCGCCTCACTTCTGAACCGCTTTCTGTCCTATTCTTAAAGCTTAGGTGTTGTAGGAGCAGATTTTATCGCTTTTTATTTTGAAATAATTTGAGATTCTCAAGAAACTGCAAACACAACAGACGAGAGCTCTCGGTACCTGCCAGCGAGCTTCCCCCAAAGTCACCTTTAAGAAACAGAGGACGTGACCAAACCCAGGAGGCCGGTGTGGGCACAACACTAGGAACTCAGCCCCAGGTTTCACCTGGCTGCTGCCAGGTTTCACGTGCTTTCGTGAAGTTCTATTTGCATTTATTTTTAGGAAGCTTCTAAATGGTTTCTATGCATTTATCTCAATGTCATCTTACTACGGGTTCAGACCAACGCCCCATAACCCCAAGCAGGATGAGCACTGTCCCCCACACAGACGCCCCCCACCAGGGTCCCCCGTCACAGATGCCCCCCTTCCTGGTCCCTGACCCCGCTGACCTGCTCTCCATCCCGCCTTCTAGGGTGGCCGTTGTCACTCAGCATCAGGCCCCGAGACGCGCCCCAGTCGTACAAGAACCCGCATTTAGTGGCTCTGTCCTGGGGAGCATGTGCTGTGGGGGCGGAGCCCCCTTGGTGGTCGGGCCGCCTTTGGAGAGACATGTGTGTCACTCCCAGTTCGGGGCCGCTGTGAACATGGGGTGCCATCTCCTGTGAGCCCGCGTTCTCCCGTCTCTGGGGCGAGTCACCGGGGGTGCTGTGGGCAGTGCGTCAGGAGGCGGTGAGCGGCGCTGTCCCGCTGCGACTCTGCGCAATCCCCTGCTGGTGCACGGGCACCATGGCCTGTGCCCGGCTCTGCCCACCTTCCCGCCAGAAAGCTGCTCCTCGTGGGGTTCCTGGGGTTCCACACGTGGCCTGACCGCTGTCTCCACCCAGGTGTGGGGTGTGCTCGTCCCTCCCCCTCCCCCACCAGGCCTGCTGCGGAGCTCGGGGCCAGGAGCGGGCGTGTGAGGAGCAGTTCGCGTCGCTGTCCCTGTGAGGGAGCAGAGCTCCCCCGCAGGCGGCCCGTCTGGGAGGCGGGGATGCGGTGACTCTCAGTGCCCACCAGGGACAACTTCCCGTAACTAAGACACGCCGCACTCCTCACAGCGGCACTTATAGTCACACTGCCGACTCACACAAACACGGCAGGAGCCGCATCTGCGCGACGCATGAAGCCAACGCCCGGACACATCTGGAGGGGGCCAGAACTGTGTATGCCGTCGAGCCAAGCCTGACCTGCGGCCACCTGCCTTCAGGGAGCTTGCTGCCGGTGCAGGGCACAGGAGTGCAGATGAAGCCCTTGTGTCAGGGCCTGACGTGACACCCCGGCGGGGACCAGGGAAACCCAGGAGAAAGCCCGTGCTCTCCCAGGCACCAAGCAGCATCGCCAGCATCAGCTGGTGACTGTGACTAAATTGATCGCTGCCCCTCTTGCCGTCCTCACCTGTAAGCCACTGAGCCCAGCCACGGCCAAGGGTCCACACCCCCCAGGTCCCTGTGGAGGGCGGCCCCAGTGCAACCAGCCCTGGGGAGCGAGGCCAGCAGAGGTGAGTCTCGCAGTATGATGTTCCCAGGTGCGCAAGAGGCGAGAACAGGCCGCTCGCTCGTGTCGGGGCAGGGATCTCGGACAGGCCTCCTGGTGAGGCTGCCGGTCAGGTGAGGCCACCGGGAGGAGGCTAAGAGCCCACGGGAGGGTCAGCTGGGAAGACGGGGCCTCAGCTGCAGGTTACATGTGACCTTGTGCTCAGGCCCAGGTCTGGGCACGACTCGGGGTGGGGGGCAGGGTGTGTTCTCAGTGCTCCCCTTTCAGAAAACACGGAGTGGACGCAAGTCTGAGCTAGCCTGCGGCCGGCTGCTGTGGACGGCGCAAAGACTGATAGAAAAGTGGGGCAGTGGCCGATGGGGGGGAACCATGGAAACAGGAGCACTTAGGACATGTTACACAGGCCCACGCAGGTCAGTCCAGAAAGAAGGTGCCCCACATCACACAGCCCGAAGCGATGAGAAACTACTGACAGCAGGCATGCATCACAGGACAGCGGACACTGAGCGAACATCGCCCAGCTGAAACGTGAAAAAATGTGCACGGAAAGGGTTTTATAAAAAACACACGTATTTCATGTGGGTCGACTCAAAGGCCTGTCACTTCCCCTGGACCTTAGGGACGGCCTTACCTCGGGCCCGAGGCAGCGGAGCCTGCGAGTCCGTCCCCAGCCGGCCATCCTTCGCCCACTGACAACCGGTGACGGGGTCGCCAGCGTGCCAGAGACTTACTAGAATAAGGGCTTCGAAGGCTGCAGTTCACACTGGTTCTCCATTTTTTCCTCCTGAAGAAAATAACTCCCTGGGAGCCCCGTACGTGCTGGACAGCATGCTCTCTGTGCTTACGAAGTGCGGAACGTGAGGTCACGTTACCTGCGGAATCCCAACTTCCTGCACACACCTGTTCGCCTGTTTACCCCGAAGCTCCCAGTGAGACACGCAATCTCATTTCCTCGTGCGCTGCTCCTCAACAGTCGCTCCGAACGGCTTCTTTTAAGTAGGAGAATCCCCTTATCCATTTAAAAGCGATTATAACTACCAAATGGTTATTTTCTGTTAAACACACACCACCTCCAGCTGCAGCGACGCAAAGCACACTGCGCCACCCGGCCCACACCTGGCGAAGCACTTCCTGTTGGCTCCAGCCGCGTCTACGCTGGCCATCAGGGGTGCGGGACAGACCCCGCCCAGGTGGGCACGGCTCAGGTCCCGTGCTCTGTTCAGGACTGTCCTCTGAGCTGGGAGACCGTCCGTCCAGTGCCCCGGTCCCAGCGATCTTCTCCATGACACCTCTCTGCACACACATCCCAATAAAGGGACTGATGACAAGCACCCCTGACAATGAATGTGGCCAAGCCGCTGCGGAGGGAGTCGTGCGTGTGTGTCTGGGCTGGCGCAGAGGGCGAGGCTGTGCGAGGGAGCGCGGCACAGCCCCTCGGCTCCGGGCCAGTGGGGGGTGGCCAGGTCCTGCCCCCCAGCTTGCTGCTGCCACCGTCGCCAACACCAGGGCCCGCCTGGCGTTGGCTCTCACCCAGGGGCTGGAGGCTTTGGTCTTTGGTTCTACTTTTCTGTTTTCAATTTCATCCATTTCTGCTCTTTATCATGGCCTTTCTTCTTCTGGGCTAGGGTTTAAGTTTTTCCTTTGCTGTTTCTTCCGGGGAAAAGCTAGATGAAGGCAAACTGGGGCTGTGGGGGCGTGTTTCCCAAGGGGTTGAGGCGACGCTAATTCAGGACGAGCTGATGTGGGATCTGCTACTGTGGGTTACAGGGGAGGGTGCTGAACCTGTGGGGGAGCATGGTGGGGCTCCGTCAGAGGCGGAGGCCGGGCACCCCGAGCTCCCCGCCACCGGGCCCTGTCCCGCTGGGAGGTTACCTCGATTTCCGGGGTTCAGAGTCAGCACCGTCATCACACACGACGTCCCTTTGGGAGGCAGCTTTGGCAACACACTCGATTGTGTTTCTTACCAACTTCAGCCCCAAGTTCTGAGGCAAATGGCATATTCCTGTTCATGTTGCGGTCAAGTTACTCGATGACAGATGACGTCGGAACCATGAGGAACCAGGTGTCAGGCCGCTCAGACTCGTCCGAGGCTGCATTCCCACCCACAGGGGCCGTGTGTGCGCTTCCCGAGCTGTTGCCGCCCCAGCAGTGGGCTCCCAAGGCGAGTGCAGGGCCAACCCGCGTGTTTCCCAACGAAGCGCTTTCGCAGAACCTTCTGTCGGGAGGGGCTAATGCGCAGTGCCAGGACATTCTAGCAGCAAGCACCCAGAGCAGAGCCTGATAATGGCCTCCTAGCGACGGGAACACTCCACCTCCGAGTCTGCGGACTGACATCAGAGAGGAACTCAATGAAATAAAAAAGAGGAAACAATAGAGAAAGTCAGTCAAATCAGAGGTAGAATCTTGGGCAAGATGCATCAAATTGATAGACATCCAGCCACTCGACCAGGAAACAGACTGAATGTCTTCTCCCTAAAACCGGGGGGAGGTACGAGTCTTCTCTGAGCACGGAGCCTAGACCCTCGCCCACGCACGCGGGGCGGAGAAGCAGCAGCAGACAGCACAGAGGGACAAGCACAAGGGGCCTCAGCTCCAGACGCCACTGTCTACGGAAACGAGCTGGGAAAACCGATGTGAGAACTAAGAGGACTCAGCAACGTGGCCAAGAGTCAATAGCTTTTCTCCACGTCAAGAATAACCAACAGTCACTTCGACATTAAATCAACACACCTTTAAAAATGTACACAAGGCAACTCAGAAAATGCAAAAGCTCTATCCATAGAAGTATAAAACTTTAGAGAAGGGCACAAAAGGAAGCACTAACTCTAGGAAGTGTAGCCTGTTCCTGGGTAGGGAAACACCCGACAGAATTTTTCAAAATTAGCATGAAGTTCACGGCCACCCCCAACTGGCCTAAGCCAAGGCACTGAGCCACGCACACCTGGAAGCAGACACGTGGGCTCCAACAGTCACGTAGATGTTTTTCATCGTCAACGTTTTCTGCCAAACACTTTCACGCTGATGTGAACATCGTGGAACAGAAGGCACTTGTCACTCACGACCAGGCCCCTCCTTCGAGGCGGGCGTGGCAGCTGCCCGGTGCAGGGCTGGCAGCAGGCACATCTACAGCGGAGCGGGTGCTGGATGCTTCCCAGGTGCGCGGCACGCAGAGAACAGCGTGGGGACAGCGAGCCCTCGCGGTGGCCGGGGTGCCACTATGCGCAAGCCTGCCCAGAAACGGGACCGAAGGCTGTGCATGCTTCAGGAGCCCCATGCTCCTACGGACAACTGCACGTCCCGCCCCTCCACAAACTTCCTCCGCACATCTCCGCTTCCGCACCCGCGCTTCTCTGCTTGCTGGGCCTGCGGCCCGTGATTAAGGGGGACCAGCTGGTCTCAGTTCACCTGGGACTTCCTGACTGGGTCCTGGGATCCCGGCAGTCCCGGGCCAGCAGGGATGGGGGGCACCCTGTTCTAACTCCTGTTTTTGTTACCGAATCATTTACTTTGTGGTTTCTTGAAAGCCCACCTGTTACCTGTGTCACGGCCATGACCTTGTTCTACTGCCTCCCCTCCAGTGACGTCGTCCCCATTCCGCCACACTGCACACGCCCCTGTTCCCCGTCTCCACCCCAACTAGATTTTTAACATTACGCTGAAACACAGACGTAACCTGCCCCGTACTAGGCCCACTGCTGAGCTACCTCGGTGAAGGGGAAGAGCTGGCCCAGGAATGAACAGGAGCGGCGGTGGCAGGTGAAGTCACACCCTGACCCACATTGTGAGGCCCCTACAAGGGCATGGGGGCGGCTCCATTAGGGGGCATGTGACAGACAGCATGGATGGGCGTGGTGTGGAAAAACCTGCTCACACAAAAGCAGTTTATGGACAAAGTAAAAATACTAAAACAAAGCCATACGGCCGCCGTGAGAAAGCCGATGTTCCGAGCAGTCTTGCGGGAGTAACGAGGTTTTGAAGCAAGACTCAAACTCAGAAGCTCCAGTAAAAGGACGGTCAGACCGGACTACATAAAAATTTAAAACTCCAGCAGGCCACCAGCACCTTCAGAGACTAGAATAAAACATTTATACCTGGACAAATGACTAAGCGCCATACTCTAGGAAAAGTCACTGGAGTTAAAAATGAAAAAAGACCAGCAGTGGGGAAAAGTGAAGAACATGCCTAACCATAGCAACGGAGAGAAAAGTGCACCTGGCTAACAAGTAGTAGAGAAAAAAGTGCACGACCTCCGGAGTTACCAGAGAAACGTCAACTTTTGGACAAGTAAGAAGCCAGTTCAAAGAGGGATCTTTAAAATGGCTTCTTACTTTTCCAAAAATTGACATTTGGTGAAGATTCAGAGAAACCGACACCCTTTATTAGTGCTCGGGGCTGTGAGTGGGCTCAGCCTTTTCGCTGGGCGCCCGGGCTGCATCCATCAAAACTGTAAGTGTGCACGCCCTTTGGCCCAGCAGTCCCCCTTCTACACATCTCCATGGAAACGCTCACATGAAGCGCAGAAACACACATGCTCTTGATAACTGTCTGTAAAAGGTTGGGCAGCAACCAAATTTCCTAAGAAAGTGGAAGGGTTAATAAAGTATAATCGATAATATGTAACAACGTGCCACTATGGAAAATCGGTGCTCTGTTATGCAGGTGAAGACCTATTCGAAAGACGAATATACTGTATCCCTTCCGGTCAAGGTCTGTAAGAATAGGGATGTACACTTACAAAAATAGAAACAAAGTTTTATTCAAGAGGATCAAGAGGGATTGCCTCTGGAGAAAGACTTTCATACTTCTCTGTTTGAAACTTTAAAAGTGATCTTGTATTGCTTTAAAAACTTTCAAGTTAAAGAAAGAAAAGTCAGCTCAGGAGGATGGTGACACGTGAGCACCCCCTGAAGAAGATGGGAGCACTGCTGGGGACAGAGAGGTCCTCCTGCAGCTGCCCATGCTCCTGGGGCACCGGCCACGACCTCAGCCCAAGCATCTCCCACGCCGGGGACCCGAAGCAGCAGACAGCGAGGTGGCAGGGACTCTCTCGGCCACATCCCCTGTAAAGGGCAGAGCGTGGTGGCTTCTAAAATCTTGCCCTGCATCCGGGGGTGGGGGAAGCCACTCTCATCCCAGGTGTTCGGTCCCCATCAGCCTTCTCTGCAAGGACACCAACCTGGGACACTGCTTCCCCAGGGCCCTCACTGCATTGCTCAAATGCCACACGGCACCACCTGGAAGGTGGGTGTGCTGTCCCCGCTGTGAAAGGCTCCTGGAGCACGTGTCCTGGGAAGCTAAGAAGGATTAACAAGTGATGCTTACACATGAAGCAAGCAGCCCTGGGGAGGAAACTCAGCCCTGGGCAAAAGAGGCAGAAGAGAGTGGAGAGACTTGCAAACCCCACCCTGAAGAAGACAGGGTGGAGGGACTTGGTGGTCAGAGCTCCAGAAGTCACACGGGGTGGCAGTCACTGTCCCAGAGGAAGAGGGTCACAGACGTCCTCTGCCCTACGGACCAGCTGGCGGGACACTGACCCAGTGGCCGTGAGGAGCTGGTACACCCCGGTCCTCACCCCTCCGCCCAAGGTCGGCGCCATCTGAGGGGCAGCTGTGTGCCGCCTCCTTCCGGTTCCTCAAGGTAGAAAGCCGCCTGCAAGTGGGACGTTGGTTCAAGTTCAGACCTTTCACTTTTACTTCTGAGTTTATATGTCTGTCTCCTAATAAGAGACTATTTTTTCTGCAGTTCAATGTTGTTTAAAAACAGCTTTCCCAGCAACGGCTCATGGGCTATTTTAGGGCTAAACCTGCTCTTTGAAGTCGCACACACTCACCCGCCGTTGAATAAAGAAAGCGGGTGGCCTCAGAGCTAACGTGTGGGTGACTTCCGGGCCCTTTCTCGTGGACAAGCGTCATCCTTCACGCCCTCTGGAGGCCTCAGTCAAGAGCCCTACGCCACCGACACAGGGCCAGAGCCGTCCTCTGTGAGAGCGAAGCGTCTGGAACACAGAGCAGGCCCTGAGCCAGCTGCACCTGGGTGTCTTCGAAGTGTGGACATGCCCTCCCGGAGGCCAAGGACCTCCGCTGCCACAACCCCACGGCACAGAACCAGCGAGCTAATACCAAGTGGTGGCCGTGCGGCGACGGAGCCAAAATTTACCGGCATATGAGCCACATGTGGGAACACGGGTGCTCTCAGATGCTGCGGTTCCTGGTCTGCGGGGGGTGTCATTGGCCCCGGGAGGGCACAGGGGCCACTGGCCTTTAGAGAACAGGCTGGTCCTTGTCACACCCATTCGGGGAACGCGCGATGACGTGGAAGTGTGGAATTCATTTCATTTCACAGCACCAAGATGACTTCCCAGAAGGGTAATTTCTCCCAGCATGCACCAGGGCCCAGCAAGACCCTGGGGGGTACAGTGCGGCCCTGCTTCGGGCGGCAGGTGGGCTTCCCTGGTGGGACTGGATGGCAGCGATTGAGCAGGACTGGTGGGGCCCTCGCCGATGTAGTCAGGAATGACACAGGCTGCCCAGCTGGAGTTTCAAACCTGCAGGTGACGACCCTCCTGAGTCACGTCACACCTGCCCTAAGAATGCTGGTGAGCAGAGCCAGGCCTGCCAGTCCGCACTGGGGTGTCCGGTCACCCGGCGTTGTCAGGGTGCCGCTCTCATGAGATAGGCCGAGGGGCCTGGCCATGCCTGCCACAAGGCATAAGGACAGCAGGGTGCTGCCCCCCGAATCTCACCCCCAGGTCTCAGGGACACACCTGCACAGGCACCTCCTGTTGGTCAGAGACAGGAGCCCAGGCTTCGTTTCGGCTCCTGAGCCGGGATTCACAGATGGGAGGGAGGGATGCCCACAAAGAGGTGTCTAACAGGAAAGGAGCAAGGACCATCACAGAACAGTGCAGTGGGGCAGGAGGGCCACCGCCAGTGGGAAAGAGCCCCAGAGAGCCGAGGTCTTCAGGGGGAGGGGAGGGAACCTGTCAATCGGCACCTCACTGACATTTATAGGAGCGTCCCGCACCAGAGACCACCGGACGGAGCCCACAGATTAGGGAAAGGCTGGCCTGGCTCTGCACCGAGGTGGGGGCTCCGCCATCAGGGGCCAGGGACGATCCCCCGAGGGGCGACCCCCCCAGGGTCTCCGTGGAATCAAGTCGCACTGCAGCCTGCCGTGGGAAGGCTCCCCCGGTGTGGGACGGTGGGCCCGTGGGCTCCTCGCACTCAGTTCGGGAAAGGACTTGAGGACGGAGCTGACGGCAGTCCCCCCAACCCCCCCACCCCAGAGTCCAGAGCTCCACATTCTCTCAGGAAGAACCCGGTGAACCTGTGGTCGGGACCAGCGGGGGCCTGTCCAGGAGGGTCTCACACCCCACGCCACATCCCGTGGGTGAGCTCAAGCACCGGGAGGAGAAGCTGCCCTTCCCCGCCTGGAAGGCACTCGCTTACCTCCCCAGAGACACAGAAGGAAAGGCAGGCTCTGCTGGAGAATCACCGTCCAGCATGATGCCGGACAGCAGCGGCCACCAGGGGCAGAGCCGCACGCCCCTGGGGCACCCTCCCCCAGCCTACATCTGAGGGCTCCAAGCTTCTCATGTGAAGCCTGCTGTGCAGGTGCAGGGCTCTGCATCTTCCTCCCAGTCTCCTGCTCTCCTTTGGGGGCTCAGGATTGCTCCTCCCCCCCACCTCACCAGGGAGGGGGCCATGCCACCCAGGACACCTTGCGCCGGGTGGCCAGAGACCCTTCTGTCCACCCTCCTGGAGCTCCAGTGCTGTTGCTCCTGGGGCACTGGGGCCCCAGCAGGGACTCGGAGTCACTGGGTCCCCAAACCCCGGCGCAGACCTCCCAGCTGCTAGACAGAGCCCGTGGCCCCCAGGGGAAACAGGGAGCAGCTGGGCGGCGTCTGCCCCGCGTCCCTGCCGGCTGTCCCCGGTCCTCCGGCGGACCTCACCATTCTGACGAATCTCTCCACCCGCCACTGCTGTGACCACCGCAGGTCCCAGGTGCCAACGGCAGCTTCCGCAGAGTCACCTCTCTCGGGCACATATCACCGATGCCAAACACATCAGGAAAAGGATGCTGGTCGCTGCTGAACGTCACCTCGCCATTGGCTGTGATGCTTCTAGGTCCCCAGAGAACACGAAAGGGTTGTTTGCTCTGTTATTATTCATGGAAATCCAGTCCATTCCAGGGTCAGTGCGGCCCAGAAGTGGGCAGGGCGTCCTGCTTCTCTCTGATGGGCCCGCGGAGCCGACTGTGGAATTAACACCCAGCGCAGCGATTTGTCTGTGGATTAGTGAATTCTGTCCTTGATCGAGCCGTATTCTAAGTGGAAAACACCTGGGGAAGCAGAAGGAGACAGGTGGGGGAGGAAGGCTGGCCCTAACTCGAGGGCCCGGTGCGATGAGCTCTCCGCACACCGGTTCTTCCCTTGGTTAGAATTACCATCACATATCCCGGGTTCTTCCCGTCGGGCGGTCCACCCTTCAGTTTGCAGAGAATTAGGTAGACAAATAGATCAGCTAAATGTAGCGGAGGAGGATGGAAATGGCATGGAAAGGGGCAATTTGTTCACGATGGTAAAAACCATTTAATACTTCACATTTTACTTTGCCATTGAACGTTTCTATAAAATGCTTCTTTAAAAAAAATCGGTTTTTCTAGAGTTGAATGACCTTTAAAAAACCTCACTCACAGTCGTTCTTTCTTTAACTTATTGGTCCCGGGGGGCCCCCCGTTACTAATTAATGCAGAAAACAGGCTCTGGGAGGGAACCCGTACCTGAGGGAGAGGCTGGTGATGAGGGGACAGCAGCTCTCAGGGGACCGGCGCACTTGGCATGGCCATTGCCAATGGCAGCCTCGGG